>NW_027649989.1:5000-233248 GCF_965287045.1 Carcharhinus amblyrhynchos
GCAGGTGGCAGTCGGTCTCTCTTTGTCCCGTTGCCCTCCCTTCTTTTCTACCCACAGTGACCTATCAATATTTCCCCACAATTGGACTGTGTTGTCAAAACCGTCGGATTTAAATTTAATAGGTTCTTGGTATCGAAATGCCTGATTCAAGTTGATTGGCTACATCCAAGTTGCCTTGGTCACCCTGCTGCTCGGCTTTTGATACGAACTTTTCAGTCTGGGCTCTCAGTATACTCACATTTTTGACATCTCTAAGCACAGAGAAAACACCGCCTTTTAAACGGACCATGCAATGCGGCCTCCCCCCGTCCCCCTCCCAAACATTTTACAACATTACAAGCACCAAACCCTACCTTTCTACCTGGCAATCTGATAACCATTCTCCCTAACTCCACAACACTATTCCCTACATAACTAAGACAAAATGGGAAAGGAACGTTTGACCTAGATGACCTACGCAACTGGTGTTGCTAAGCGACAGTGGGCGGGAGCTTCCAGGCAATGAATTCTCAAGCTGCCAGAGAAGTACGCGATTGGCCAAGGGTAATAATGAATGTGATTGGACTATCCTGGTAAGATGGACAGTGTAGGCAGACAGATATTACCTGGAAAAGTAGGACTGGTGAACACCGTGGGAATGGAACTCAGGATAGTTCTCAAACTGCTCTCGATACAACCAGGCCTGGGGTCAATAAAATGTGTCTTCAACCAAAATTCCTGTCTCCAGCGAGTTTTGTGGATTTCCTGAGCTGTAATTAATGACGAGAGATCGAGCGTATGAAGCCAGCTTCATATATCGCTATCGGAAAAACACCTACAGCTGGATTGGCCGTGCTAAATTGTCCCTTAGTGTCCAAAGATGTGTAGGTTAGGGTGGATTGGCCATGTAAATTGCCCCTTGGGGTCCAAAGATGTGCAGGTTAGGGTGGATTGGCCATGCTAAATTGCCCCTTAGTGTCCAAAGATGTGCAGGTTAGGGTGGATTGGCCATGCTAAATTGTCCCTTAGTGTCCAACGATGTGTAGTTACGGTGGATTGGCCGTGCTAAATTGTCCCTTAGTGTCCAAAGATGTGTAGGTTAGGGTGGATTGGCCATGCTAAATTGTCCCTTAGTGTCCAAAGATGTGTAGGTTAGGGGGGATTGGCCGTGCTAAATTGTCCCTTAGTGTCCAAAGATGTGTAGGTTAGGGGGGATTGGCCGTGCTAAATTGTCCCTTAGTGTCCAAAGATGTGTAGGTTAGGGTGGATTGGCCGTGCTAAATTGTCCCTTAGTGTCCAAAGATGTGTAGGTTAGGGTGGATTGGCCATGCTAAATTGTCCCTTAGTGTCCAAAGATGTGTAGGTTAGGGTGGATTGGCCATGCTAAATTGTCCCTTAGTGTCCAAAGATGTGCAGGTTAGGGTGGATTGGCCATGCTAAATTGCCCCTTAGTGTCCAAAGATGTGTAGGTTAGGGTGGATTGGCCGTGCTAAATTGTCCCTTAGTGTCCAAAGATGTGTAGGTTAGGGGGGGATTGGCCGTGCTAAATTGCCCCTTAGTGTCCAAAGATGTGTAGGTTAGGGTGGATTGGCCGTGCTAAATTGTCCCTTAGTGTCCAAAGATGTGTAGGTTAGGGTGGATTGGCCGTGCTAAATTGTCCCTTAGTGTCCAAAGATGTGTAGGTTAGGGTGGATTGGCCGTGCTAAATTGTCCCTTAGTGTCCAAAGATGTGTAGGTTAGGGGGGGATTGGCCGTGCTAAATTGCCCCTTAGTGTCCAAAGATGTGTAGGTTAGGGGGGGATTGGCCATTTTTCATGGGTAGTCCCCTAACCTGTACCTGATCGGACTCACGTGGTTGGGGCGGGATCTCAGTCCGGCCCTGCTTCCCTCCACTGGACTTCGTCACCCTCCAGTTCCTCTTCATTCCAGCCCCGCCTCCCGCGCTCCAGCCCCGCCTCCCGCGCTCCAGCCCCGCCCCAATGTCACCGCCCTCCAGCTCCGGACACCCGCGCTCCAGCCCCGCCCTTTTCTGCGCTCCAGCTCCGCCCCCCCCGCGCTCCATTGCTGCCCACCGCGCTGAGCTCCGCCCCACGCTACAACACCACCCCTGCGCTCCAGCCCCGCCCCCCCGCGCTCCAGCTCCGCCCTCTGCCGCGCTCGAGCCCCGCCTCCTCTGCTCCAGCCCCGCCCTCTGCGCTCCCTTCCCCCCTCGCCCCGCCGCCCCCTCCCCGCGGCCCTCCAGCACAGCCCCCTGAGATCGAGCTCCGCCCTCCTCCCTCCTCCACCGCCCTCCCGGCCTCCCGCCCCGCCTCCCCCAACATCACTCCGGCCGCACGCCCAACGTCCCAGCCCCGCCCCCCCCTTCTCCAAGCCGCTCCCGGGCTCCAGCCCCGCCCACACACAGTTTTCCCGCCCTTTTCCGCCGCTCGCGCTTTGACCGTTAGAGAGTGAGGGAGAGAGAGATAGTGAGGGATAGTGAGGGAGAGAGAGTGAGGGAGCGAGATAGTGAGGGAGATAGAGATAGTGAGGGAGCGAGATAGTGAGGGAGCGAGATAGTGAGGGAGATAGAGATAGTGAGGGAGAGAGAGATAGTGAGGGAGATAGTGAGGGAGAGATAATGAGGGAGAGAGGTAATGAGGGAGAGAGTTAATGAGGGAGCAAGATAGTGTGGGAGAGAGATAGTGAGGGAGAGATAATGAGGGAGCGAGATAGTGAGGGAGAGGGAAATAGTGTGGGAGAGAGATAGTGAGGGAGAGATAATGAGGGACCGAGATAGTGAGGGAGAGGGAAATAGTGAGGGAGAGAGATAGTGAGGGAGAGAGATAATGAGGGAGAGAGGGAGAGAGGTAATGAGGGAGAGAGTTAATGAGGGAGCAAGATAGTGAGGGAGAGAGAGATAGTGAGGGAGAGAGATAGTGAGTGAGGGAGAGAGATAGTGAGTGAGGGAGAGAGATAGTGAGTGAGGGAGAGAGATAGTGAGTGAGGGAGAGAGATAGTGAGTGAGGGGGAGAGAGAGATAGTGAGGGGGAGAGTTAGTGAGGGAGAGAGAGATAGTGAGGGAGAGAGATAGTGAGGGAGAGAGATAGTGAGGGAGAGAGATAGTGAGGGGGAGAGAGATAGTGAGGGAGAGATAATGAGGGAGATAGTGAGGGAGAGATAATGAGGGAGATAGTGAGGGAGAGATAATGAGGGAGCGAGATAGTGAGGGAGAGGGAAATAGTGAGGGAGAGAGATAGTGAGGGAGATAGAGATAGTGAGGGAGAGGGAAATAGTGAGGGAGAGAGGTAATGAGGGAGAGAGTTAATGAGGGAGCAAGATAGTGAGGGAGAGAGATAGTGAGGAGAGAGAGAGTGAGGGAGAGAGATAGCGAGTGAGGGGGAGAGAGATAGTGAGGGGGAGAGTTAGTGAGGGAGAGAGAGATAGTGAGGGAGAGAGATAGTGAGTGAGGGGGAGAGAGAGATAGTGAGGGAGAGAGATAGTGAGTGAGGGGGAGAGAGAGATAGTGAGGGAGAGAGTTAGTGAGGGAGAGAGAGATAGTGAGGGAGAGAGAGATAGTGAGGGAGAGAGATAGTGAGGGAGAGAGAGATAGTGAGGGAGAGAGATAGTGAGGGAGAGAGATAGTGAGGGAGAGAGAGATAGTGAGGGAGAGAGAGATAGTGAGGGAGAGAGAGATAGTGAGGGAGAGAGAGATAGTGAGGGAGAGAGATAGTGAGGGGGAGTGAAAGAGATAGTGAGGGAGAGAGAGATAGTGAGGGAGAGAGAGATAGTGAGGGAGAGAGAGATAGTGAGGGAGAGAGATAGTGAGGGAGAGAGAGATAGTGAGGGAGAGAGAGATAGTGAGGGAGAGAGAGATAGTGAGGGGGAGTGAAAGAGATAGTGAGGGAGAGAGTTAGAATGAGAGAGATAATGAGGGAAAGACAGATAGTGAGGAAGAGAAACATAGGGAGAGAGATAGTGAGAGAGAGACACGGAGGGAGGGAGAGACAGTGAGGGAGGGAGAGAGTGAGGGAAGGAGAGATAGTGGGAGAGAGATAGGGAGGGAAGGATAGTGAGGGAGGGGGAGAGATAGTGAGGGAGTGAGATAGTGAGGGAGATCGTGGGGGGAGAGAGATCATGAGGGAGAGATCGTGAGGGAGGGAGAGATTGTGAGAGGGAGAGATAGTGAGGGACAGAGATAGTGAGGGACAGGGGGAGTGACAACAGACAGTGACGACAGAGGTACTGAGTGATGAGGTAGTGAGGGACGACAGAGGGATGGGGAGTAAGGGACAGGGAGCGAGCGACAAGGGGAGCAAGGGACAGGGAGTGAAGGACAGTGCTATCTGAAGGACTGGGGAATTGAGGGATGTACAGAGGGAGGTGAGGGACAGAGGGAGATGTCGGACTCCGTGTGTCGATCAGCAATGTAATTTATCCAGCAGAGAGATGTCACGTGCTGCATTTGGAGATGGGAAGCTTATCGTAGGCCGGTGAGAAAGAGCTGTTCCCTTCTTCATGTGTCGTTATGAAATGCCACAGCCTGAGTCTTAACTTTGTTTAGAAAAGTGAATGATGGCAGTGTCGAGATTCGACAAGGCGAGCGAACATTCAACAGTGTGACTGGCAGTCTGTTACTGCTGACAAATGGCAAGAGAAAGAGTGGGGTTGCCAAAGTGGAAATGTCGTCATGTACTTTAACCACTGGATAAAGTGCCACAATACATCAATCAGCATTCTCATTGAGCAGAGAAATCCAAGGTGACAGGGACTGGGAGCTGAATGTCCAGGGATATCAAGTGTTTAGGAAGGATAGGCAGGAGGGAAAAGGGGGGGGGTGTAGCTCTGCTGATTAAGGATAGCATCAGGGTGGTAGCAACGGATGATATTGGAGCCAAGGAGCAGAAAGCTGAATCGTTGTGGGTAGAGATTAGGAACAGCAAAGGGAGGAAGACGCTGGTGGGTGTCGTCTATAGGCCCCCGAATAATGATCTGGAGGTGGGGCGGGCTGTTAACGCGCAAGTAAGTGCGGCATGCAGGAATGGGACGGCCGTGGTTATGGGGGATTTCAATCTACATATAGATTGGTCAACCCATGTTGGACGCGGGGGGCTCGAGGAAGAGTTCTTGGAATGCTGCCGGGATAGTTTCCTCAAACAGCGTGTGTTGGAGCCGACGAGGGAGCGAGCTATCTTGGATCTGGTGCTATGTAATGAGGCGGGTAGAATTAGGGACCTTGCGGTGAAGGATCCTCTTGGGAAGAGTGATCATTGTATGGCGGAGTTTCTGGTACAGATGGAGGAGGAGAAAGTGGGTTCCCGGACACGCGTCCTTTGTTTGAACAGAGGGGAGTACGGTAGGATGAGAGAAGAATTGGCGAATGTTGACTGGGGGAGAGCGTTGGAGGGAGGGTCTGCTGAGGAGCAGTGGAGGATCTTTAAGGAGATCTTTCTTGGTGCTCAGCGGAAATTTATTCCGATGGTCAAAAAGGACCGTAGGAGGACAGGTAATAAGCCGTGGATAACGAAGGAGGTGAAGGAAAGTGTTAAATTAAAAGCGGAGGCGTTTAGAGTAGCAAAGAACAGTGGGCGAGAAGAGGATTGGGAGAGGTTTAAATGTCAACAAAGATTGACAAAGAAGTTGATAAAGAAGGGTAGGAGAAACTATGAAGCTGGGCTAGCACTTAATATAAAAAAGGATAGCAAGAGTTTTTATAAATATATAAAAAGGAAGAGGCTGGCTTGGGTGAACATTGGTCCCTTAAAGGATGAGAAGGGGGACTTAGTGGTAGGGGATGGGGATATGGCTAAGGTATTGAATAACTTTTTTGTTTCTGTCTTCACGGAGGAGGACTTGAATAATTTGCCGGGTGTTAGCGATGGAAAGGTGGTAGGGCTGGAGGGTCTTAATGACATTACTGTTACTAGAGAGGCGGTGCTCGACAGACTGGAGGGGCTGATTGTGGACAAGTCCCCAGGACCGGATGGAATGCATCCGAGGGTTCTGAAAGAAATGGCAGAGGTGATAGTGGATGCCTTGGTGGTTATTTTCCAGACGTCACTGGATTCCGGGGAAGTGCCGGATGATTGGAAAACGGCTAATGTTACGCCGTTGTTCAAGAAGGGTGCCAGGCAAAAGGCAGGGAATTATAGGCCGGTTAGTTTAACGTCTGTTGTAGGTAAAATGTTAGAATCCGTCATTAAGGAGGAAATTGCGAGGCATCTTGAAGGGAATTGCTTGATAGAGCAGACACAGCACGGTTTCATTAAAGGGAAGTCGTGTCTGACAAATTTACTGGAGTTCTATGAGGATGTGTCTAGGGCGGTGGATAGAGGAGAGCCGGTGGATGTGGTCTTTCTAGATTTTCAGAAGGCGTTTGACAAAGTACCTCACAAGAGGTTATTGCAGAAGGTCGAGGGACATGGAGTTGGGGGTAGGGTGTTAGCGTGGATAGAGGATTGGTTGTCAAATAGGAGGCAGAGAGTGGGGATCAACGGGTGCTATTCGGATTGGCGGATGGTGACTAGTGGAGTGCCCCAGGGGTCTGTGCTGGGGCCTCAGCTTTTTACCATTTATATAGATGATCTGGAGGAGGGAACCGAGTGTAGGGTGTCGAAATTTGCTGATGACACCAAGATTGGGGGAATGGCAAATTGTGCGGAGGGTGTGGAGAGTCTACAGAAGGATCTAGATAGGCTGGGCGAATGGGCCAGGAAATGGCAAATGGAATTTAATGTTGGCAAGTGCGAGGTGGTCCACTTTGGTAGGAAGAATGGTAGGAAGGACTATTACTTACGGGGCGAAAAACTGCAGCAGGCGACGGTGCAGAGGGACCTTGGGGTCCTTGTGCATGAGTCGCAAAAACCCAGCCTGCAGGTGCAGCAGGTGGTCAGGAAGGCGAATGGGATGCTGGCCTTCATAGCGAGGGGGATTGAATATAAAAGTAGGGAGGTCTTGCTGCAGCTGTATAGGGCATTGGTGAGGCCGCAGCTGGAGTACTGTGTGCAGTTTTGGGCGCCGCACCTGCGCAAAGATATTTTGGCCTTGGAGGGAGTGCAGAGGAGGTTTACTAGGCTGATACCGGAGTTGAGGGGGTTGAGCTAGGAGGAGAGGCTGAATAAACTAGGCTTGTACTCGTTAGAGTTTAGAAGAATGAGGGGAGATCTCATTGAGACGTATAAGATGATGAATGGGATGGATAGAATAGAGGTGGAAAGACTCTTCCCGCTCAAAAAAGACAGTAGGACTAGGGGGCACAGCCTCAAGATAAAAGGGGGGCGGTTTAGAACGGAGTTAAGGAGGAACTTCTTCACTCAAAGGGTGGTGAATCTCTGGAATTCTCTGCCCGTTGAAGTGGTGGAGGCTGCCTCGCTAAATATTTTCAAGACGCGGATTGATGGGTTTTTGATAAGAGAGGGGATTAAGGGTTATGGGGAGAGGGCGGGAAAGTGGAACTGAGCAGCGACAGATCAGCCATGATCTTATTGAATGGCGGGGCAGGCTCGAAGGACTAGATGGCCTACTCCTGCTCCTATTTCTCATGTTCTTATGTAAGACTGTATAAACCTACAAAGGGTGGTGAATGTAACCCAACCCATCACGCAAACCAGCCTCCCATCCATTGACTCTGTCTACACTTCCCGCTGCCTCGGGGAAAAGTAGCCGACAGAATCAAGGACCCCCCACGTGCACCCCGGACATTCTCTCTTCTTCCGTCGGGAAAAAGATACAAAAGTCTGAGGTCACGTATTGACCGACTCAAGAACAGCTTGTTCTCTGCTGCTGTCAGACTTTTGAATGGACCTACCTCGCATTAAGCTGATCTTTCTCTACACCCTCACTGTGACTGTAACACTACATTCTGCATTCTCTCCTTTCCTTCTCTATGAACGGTATGCTATGTCTGTGTAGCAAGCAAGAAACAAAACTTTTCACTGTATCCCGATACACGTGACAATAATAAATCAAATCAAATCAAAATCATTGACGGAGTTTTCTCAAATGCAGAGAACCCAACTTTGCATTCAGGAGGAAGTCCTGTTGCCGTTACATTCATCTGCAAAACACTCAAGTTAATCATCAATGGAAATTTACTGGAGGATGGTGTGCCAGACGTAGGTTAGTGGAAGCAAGTTCTGATAGGATGAGTGTGTGGGGGTGTAAGGACTGGTAGGTCAGTGGTCCTGCAGTCAGTACAAAGGTCTGGAGTCGAACACAATCGTGGGTTGTTGTATGTATAACCTTCTGTATTATATTGTGGATGTTATATTGCTACACTCACAGGCTGTTTATTGCTCAGGCCTCATTATATCGAGAGCAGAACATTTGGATGTTCTCACATTGCCTCTGCCACTGAAGTTGGCAGAAGTATTGTTTTCACCTTTCTCTTTTGATTTATATTTCAAAAACCCTCTGACAGATCTCAACGAAAGTTGAATGTCAGCTGTAAGAATCGGAACCCGAGATTTTTTTTAAAGGAGCTGTGTACACGTTGTGAGATAGGACGAGTTAAAAAGGGTGGCACGGTGGCACAGCGGGTTAGCGCTGCTGCCTCACAGCATCAGGGCCCCGGGTTCAATTGTCTGTGATCCAAGATTTCCTCCGGGTGCTCCGGTTTCCTCCCACAGTCCGAAAGGCGTGCTGGCTACGTGCATTCGCCACAGTAAATTGTCCCTTGGTGCACCCAAACAGCAGTGTGGTGACGAAGGGATTTTCACAGCAACTTCACTGCAGTGTTAATGTGAGCCTACTTGTGACACTAATAAATAAACATTAAGCATTGCTTTAGAATTGTGGAACAGATAGTTGGACATGGATCAGACTGAAGCCTCCTCAATGAGCTGGTTGCTCTTAAGAAGCAGATTCTTCTTCTAACTTTGGAGAACATGAAGGCTTTGTTACTTTGCTTCAACTGATTAAAGCTGGGCGGAAGCAGAGCGCGGCTGGAAACCCCAGCTGATGTTTTCTCCTGCTTGTTTTTTTGTTCTGGGCTGAATACAGTTTCACTTTCGGAGGTCAGAAGATTAGCTCAAAGGACAGAAATGTTACAACACTGTCCAGTGTTAAAACGTAAAAAAATCTATTTATAAATATTTATTTATTAGTCACAAGTAGGCTAACATTAACACTGCAAAGAATTTCCTGTGAGATTTCCCTAGTCGCCACCCTCAGGCACTTGTTCGGGTTACACTGACGGAGAATTTAGCACGGCCAGTCCACCCCAACCAGCACGTCTTTCAGACTGTGGGAGGAAACCAGAGCACCTGGAGGAAATCCACGCAGACACAGGGAGAACGTGCAGACTCTGCACTGACAGTGACCTGAGCCGGGAATCAAACCCAGGTCCCTGGCACTGTGAGGCAGCAATGCCAACCACTGTGCCACCCCCGTTTGTCCAGACGCCCCTTAAAAGTCACTATCATATCTGCTTCCACAACCTCCCCCAACAGCGAGTTCCAGGCACCCACCACCCTCTGTGTAAAAAATCTGCCTCATACATCTCCTTTAAACCTTGCCCTTGGCACCTTAAAACTGTACCCCCCTAGTAATTGACTCTTACACCCTGGAAAAAGCATCTGATTTTCCACTCTGTCCATGCCTCTCATAATTTTGTAGGCTTCTATCAGGCCTCCCCTAAACCTCATTCGCTCCAGTGAGATCAAACCAAGCTTCTCGAATCTCTCCTCATAGCTAATGCCCTCCATACTAGGCAACATCCTGGTAAATCTTTTCTGTACCCTCTCCAAAGCCTCCACGTCCTTCTGGTAGTGTGGCGTAAAAGAATTGAATACTATATGGCAACTAGGGGATTTTCGCAGTAACTTCACTGCAGTGTTAATGTAAGCCTAATGTGTGCACTGGTCTGTATACTATGCGTATACAATGCATGAGAGGTCGGAGCACCAGTGCAATGGCGCCCCAAGAACTCAGCAGCCAGGTTCCCACCAAGAATATGCCTTGCTGTGAGAATATGAGAAAATATAAGAGAGAGAAAGAGGACTGAGTGACCCCAGTCAGTGTTCAGATATCTCCCTGAGAGAGGGAGGGGACTGACAGACACCAGTCAGTGTACAGATATCTTCCTCAGAGAGTGGGGACTGAGAGACACCAGTCAGTGTACAGATATCTCCCTGAGAGAGAGAGAGGACTCAGAGACACCAGTCAGTGTCCAGATATCTCCCTCAGAGAGTGGGGACTGAGAGACACCAGTCAGTGTACAGATATCTCCCTGAGAGAGAGAGAGGGGACTGAGAGACACCAGTCAGTGTACAGATATCTCCCTGAGACAGAGAGAGGACTCAGAGACACCAGTCAGTGTCCAGATATCTCCCTCAGAGAGTGGGGACTGAGAGACACCAGTCAGTGTACAGATATCTCCCTGAGAGAGAGGACTGAGTGACCCCAGTCAGTGTTCAGCTATCTCCCTCAGAGAGAGGGGACTGAGAGGGACTGATGAAGGGTTAAAGACATTAAGCAGGCACTGACTTTCAATGCAGACAGCTCCTTGAAATTTAAACTTACAGTACAGACAGTTATTTAAAATTAAACATACAGGAAACAAATACTGCAGGAAGCCAGGCACCTTAAAGATAAAGATAGTCCTGAGACAATGGGGTCTGATAGAGAGGTTAGCCACGAATGGGAATGGGACTATATAAATGCAGGAAAACCAGTTACTATATGAATAGACTGAAATTAAGTGATTGATAAAGAGGAAATGTATCTTTTCATGGAACAATGTGATATTGAAATGCTCATGTCTGTATCTGTCTATAACGATGTGTTAAACAATCGTTCACCTACTTGATTACAACGGTGTGTTAATGATGTCCGGTCCATCTATTGTGTAAAAGGTATAAAGATGGACTGCTCCTATTGTATCATTGAGAGAAGGTAGCTGCCCAGTACTGCAGAGTGCCAGTGCCTTTTCTCCTCAAAGCTTCATTAAATAAAACTGTATTGTTGCATCCCCAGTCTGACTCCAAAGTGGTAATTTTCCCACAATTGGCATAGTCGGCAGGACCCTATTACTGGTGAGACCAATTGGCCACGATCAGAACCGGAGTAGAGATCACTGAATCTGTGAGAGTTGGTCAAGGTCAAAAATACAGTTTGCAAGGGGTTAAACTTAAGGGGTATTTGTAGTAATAAGTATTGTTGTATATGGTATGGTGATAAGTACTAACTGCTGATAGTGATAAGTAACTGTGACTTGTGCTAACCGACAAGAGGATAAGTAGTGCCTATCTCTTTACCTGATCCATGACCACAGCAGAACCGGAGGAACCACAGGACCTCCAGGGTCAGCAAGATTGACGCTCTGCAGCCCCCAGTCAGAAGGAGTAAGGTTAAGAAACAGGGAAGGATTTATGTGTCTGCGCTATTAGGGGGCAGGCAATGTGAGATGCTAGTGGACACAGGAGCATCCATATCTGTCACCAACCTACCCTTACCCAGTACAAATAAAATGATTTACCTGACTGGGATGGGAGGGAACAAAACACCCGCCTACCTGAGCGAGAGCACATTGGTAGAGATAAATAATCTGTTTACCAATGAGGTTTTATGTGTGCAAGAATAACGAGGGTACAATAATGGGAAATGATTTAATGAAAGAATATGAGATTCTGATAGACTGGAAAAGGAGAATTCATTTGGCCAAGACAGGATGGTCGGAAAACTAGAATAGGGAAACTCACAAGTCACCTCAAAACCATTAAGGTGACCACAGTCACCACCAGAAATTGGGAATTAGAAACAGGAGAGTTCGGAGCCATCTGTGTTTCCGTTCCCGAGGTATGGGCTAAAACAAAGTTAGACACCAGTTTGACTAAAACGGACCCAATAAAGGTACCGGGACCGGAGCATAAACCACACCGACAATACCCAATAAATCCAGAGGCAGAGAAAGCTGTAGTGTAGATAGTGAAAGGGTTAGTGGAAAGGGGGATTCTGAGAGAAACCACAAGCGCCACTAATTCCCCAACATGGCCAGTGAACAAGTCTGACGGAAGCTATAGGCTCACGATAGATTACACCGGACTCAATAAAGTCAGGTCATTGTAGGCACCCCATTGGAGCAAGTCCTTCAACAATCCTGAACAAACTGTCACAGGAGCACAAAATATTCACAGTATTGGACATAGCCAACAGATTCTGGTCCTTACCATAGGATCCCGAATCCCAAGACAAATTCACCTTTACAGTGGGAGACAAACAGTCCACTTGGACTCGTTTACCACAGGGATTCCACAACAGCCCCGCTATCTTCCATCGAGTAATGAGTGACATCCTGAACAGGGGAGAACTGCCAGAGGGTAGTATGGTCCTACAATATGTAAACGATATCCTAATAGCTTTGGAGTCCAAGAAGGTGGTACAACAAATGCTGTGGCCAGTCACCATAACAGGGGTCAGAAAGGTGCTAGGATTATTCAACAATTGCCGGAGTTTCATCCCAGGGTTCGCAATTTTAGCAGAACCCACACAAAGATTAGTCAAAGGGGGAAAACCAGCTTTAGATCCCATAGAATGGGGACCTGAGCAGGAAGAGGCTTACAACAAACTAAAAACAGAACTGATATCAGCCCCTGGACTAGGATTACCTGATTCTAATAAGGATTTCCACATCCATTGTAGGAATGAGGGAGGGTTCTATTCCGCAGCGATAACACAGGACCATGGTGACAGAAAGAGACCCATAGGGTATTATTCCACCGCAGAAAGGGCCGGCAGTCACCGGACTACCAAGGTGCAGTGCCACCTTGGATTGTACTGCCTGGGCTGTAACGGTTAGTGAGCCAGTAATCATGATGGGGAATATAATCTTTCGCACAAAACACACCCTAGTGGAGATGTTGAACACGGGAAAACTAAGGTCAGTCTCAAACATGAGAAGGGCGAAGCGGGAAGCTGTCCTACCTCCAAGCAAGTCCGTGATAATAATAAGGGATACAGGGAATAACCCAGCAGAAGGGATTTTCGACACAGGAGAGCCACACAATTGTGAGGATATAGATATGGACAAAGGAGAGGGTAGGATAAAGGATAGACCCTTAATAACAGCTGAGCAGACCCTTTTTGTCGATGGGTCATGCAAATATGTGGAAGGATTACCCCGGACAGGGTGGGCAGTAGTGAATGACAAATTAGAGACAGTAAGGTCAGGAAAGATTGACGGAGATCTATCGGCGCAAGTGGCAGAACTAGTCGCACTCACACAGGCCCTAGAGTTACCTGAAGGTGAAACGGTGAACATCTATACAGATAGTCGCTATGCATTCAGAGTCATACATGACTATATGACAGCCTGGGGAAGAAGAGTGTTCATAACCACGGGAGGAACCTCTCTTAAGCCCCAGCAAAGAATTGAGGCATTGTTGACAGCTCGTGAGAAACCGAGAGAAGCTGCAGTAATCCAAATTAAAGAACACCAGAAAGAACCAGGAAGAGATAACCTGGACTGGTTAAATTTCAAAGGGAACCAAGCCACAGATAGGGCGGCACAGTTAGCCTTAGGACAGGACAATCGGCGAATAGGCAGGAGACAAAATAGATATTCGGGACTTACATGAGGACACCTCGAAAGGGGAAATGGGAAGCACAGGGAGCAGTCAAAGGGACTGATAACATCTGGAGATGGGAAGATAAGGGAATAGCACCAGAGTGCATACAAAACTATTGGAACTACACCATGGACTCTGACACGTGGGTAGAGAGGCCATGATAACTAGTGTAGGAAAGGAATTGTGATGGAAAGGAATGGGAAGAGATATAGTCCAACACTGTCACCGATGCGTGACGTAGGTGCAACACAACCCTGCTCAACCCATAAAAATTAAAATGGGACACCAGCCGAGACCAAAGGGACCCTGGGAACATCTGCAAATAGATTTCACAGGGCCACTACCACAATCCCACGGTAAAACCTATTGTCTGGTTATTATAGTCCAGTTCACCAGGCGGGTAAAGTGTTCCCTACTACAAATTGTATTGCTACCACGGTGGCTAGGATATTGGCAGAAGAGGTAATCACGAGATGGGGAATACCCCTACAAATCGATTCGGACCAAGGGATGCACTCCAGTGGAAAGGTGGTAAAAACAGTGTGCCAATTAATGGGGATAAAACAAAAATTCCACATCCCTTACCACCCACAGAGTTCTGGAATAGTGGAATGTATGAACAGAACACTCGAAAACGCACTAGTTGAAGCCACACAGACATCGGGAAACGTGGACAGAGGTATTGCCCACTATACTAATGAGATTAAGAGTCACCACAAACTGGACAACTGGATTAACCCCTTATGAACTAATGATACAATTACCCAAAAGCATCATAACAGGTGGGACCGATGTAGGTCCACTGAAAGATAAAATCAGGAGATATGTTTTGGAATTAAGCACCCAACTCAAATGGATGCTCAAATTGGTAAAAGACAATCGGGAACAAAGAGATGCAGAGAGAGAGCTTGAAATGCTCCCTGACGTCCCAACAGCAGGAAGTCCCGCCCAAGTGAAAACATTACCCAAAAAAACAGGGTTTGCACCAAAATGGAATGGGCCATATGAAGTTATAATTAGTGGAGATCCCGGTGCCTGTATAGACATAAGAGGGAAAGGTGTATGGAAACATTGGACACTGCTGAAACGACACAAAGAAATGTATGAATGAGTGAACGAACAGAACTGCTTTCCTCAACACAGTAAAAAGTCTGACAACACCAGGTTTTAGTCCAACCTATTTATTTGATAATATACTCACAAGCTTTCGAGGGACACCCTCTTCGTCAGGTGACGAAGAGGTGACCCTTCACCTGACGAAGAGGGTGTCCCTCGAAAGCTTGTGAGTATATTATCAAATAAATAGGTTGGACTAAAACCTGGTGTTGTCAGACTTTTTACTGTGTTTACGCCAGTCCAACGCCGGCATACCCACATCATTCCTCAACACAGGCAAAGACTGCAAGCAAGAACAACTGGTCCATGTAGGTCAATATAACTTTTGGAGATTATATAAATTATAGTGTTAGATTTGATATTTCATCGTTGTGGATATGGATGTAATCGTGTATGTAACTGTACTTTGCGTTGTTGCGATTGTAAATTTGACTGGATTGGAGGATGATCTATTTTAAAAAGCTCACGTACATTTACACGAGAATCGAACTGTATGTTACCCGTAAGCACAATCGGTAAAAGCCCTATATGTAGCCCCCCTGGGTGGACCCCTCATGACTTATAAACTGTCGATACATCAGATGCACCCTGTAAGGGACAAATCGGCAAATATAAAAGAGGTATACAGGGGGAATGTGTGGACCTTGTAAACTCCACAGACCCTGTGTGCAGGGGGGTTCCAACAGGTGGGAGGAAAAGCTTGTTCAGATTCTGCAAGCTATCTGCTTTGTTTTACAGGGCAGGGATGGGGATTTGCATTTCTCTTTGTAGTGTATATAAATGACTTGGAAGAGGGAGTAAGTGGTGTGATCAGCAAATTTGCAGACGACACTAAGATGGCTGGATTGGCGGGCAGAGAGGAGCAGTGAGGGATAGTGATAGGCTGGTATATTGGGCAGATTTATGGCAAATGGAGTTTAATCCAGAGAAATGTGAGGTGATGCATTTTGGCCGGAATAATGTAGGGGGGAGTTATATGATAAAGGGTAAGCCTATAAAGAGTATAGAAACGCAGCGAGACCTGGGGGTGCTCCGGTTTCCTCCCACACCCCAAAGATGTGCTATTAGACTGATTGGCAGTAATAAATTGTCCCTAAATTAGTTTCCCTCAATGTGGATTGCCATAAACAATAGATAAGGGCCATGGGTGGAGGGGGGGATTGGTAATGTTGAAATGGCGGCGTGGGCTCGTTGGGCCGAAGGGCCTGTTTCCCAGTCTGTTTTTGTTCTTTGTTAAGAATGATTCCTGCGTGCAGACGCAGTGTGTCCATCAACATTGTCGGGTTAATAAGGGACAGTTTACTTGCACTTGTGATGAACAGGAATGTCTGAATATAACTGCGGGAAGACAGCTCATTTGTGGACAGTGTAATGGAACTCACGTAATGCTCAGTGAAATGGACAGAGCCATTTGATACTTACCAGGTAGTGGGATCAAACGGGGAGTCAAGTAAACCGAACATTTGGCAATATGAACAAACTCATAATCGAGACACTAAGTGTTACCGGGCTAAGAAGGGAAATGTGTTCCTCTTCAGTGTTACTTACACAACAGATACACCAAACCTCCCAAACCGTTCTGCAGTAGGAACAATAGGACCACTGACTGTTCCATGCCCTCAGAAGGGGCATATTCGGAGGAGAATAGTAACCCGGGCTATCAGCAAAGAATTCTGTGCTGATTGGGAAGCCCCGGGCACAATGGGATCCTCACTGAGATGTGGGTTCCTTGGAGCCTTCGCTCTGTGGACGGGGGGAACTCGACAGGAGTGATTAGTGCAAAGAATAGGAATCATATTGTTTATGGACTAACAGTCCTGGGAAACAGCACTTCAAAAGCACTGGAGGCTGTTAACCAAGAGATGGCTGAACTGAGATGATACGCACAACAAACACAACACGCAGCAGACTACCGGTTAGCACAACAAGGGGGAGTGTGTACAATCCTAGGCAATAAATGTGTAACCCATGTCACAGACGAGTCTTATAACATTACACAAGTCATCAATAACATCAGAGAACTACTTGATAGCTTCAGACAGGAACACAAGAACAAAGAACAAAAACAGCCCGGGAAACAGGCCCTTCGGCCCAATGTGCCCGTGCCGCCATCTCAACACCACCAGTCCCCCCCTCCACCCATGACCCTCATCTAATGTTTTATGGCCATCCAGATTGAGGGAAACTAATTTAGGGGCAATTTATTACAGCCAATCAGCCTAACAGCACATCTTTGGGGTGCGGGAGGAAACCGGAGCACCCGGAGAAAACCCACGCAGGCACGGGGAGAATGTGCAAACTCCCACAGACACCGGCCCAAATCCATGTGTCTGCACAGCAATCAGTGATAGTCACTGAGCTGTCGTCTTGCCCAGTATCTGGTCCAGTTTAGGCACACACTAACGACATGAAGCACTAGGCCAATCTCGAACAACCAAGAGCAGCCCCAGTACGACCCATCGCGTGTATGCCCCTCGTTGGACACGAGGTGGACCGACTTAAAACCTGTGAATGAAAAGAGAAAAAGCATTATTATTGTACCATATCCATTTACATTACCAGGGACGTCCCAATGCTAATGACCCTTATTTAAAACAATCTCCTATATCCACCCATCTCCAACCCACTCATGTGCCTGTCTAAGTTACTCTTAAACAACTCCAGCATGCCTGCCTCCACCACTTTACTTGGCAGAGCATTCCATACCCCCACTACCCTCTGTGTGAAAAACCTCCCTCTAATATCTGTGTTATACCTCTCCCCCCTCACCTTAAGCCCATGGCCCCTTGTACTGTGTGTCTCTAACATAGGAAATAGCTTACCTCTGTTTACTCTATCTATACCCTTCATAATCTTATATACCTCGATTAGATCCCCCCTCAGTCGCAGGAAGTAACTGGCTGGAATGGAAGGGGGGGTGTTCTGGGAATCTTATTTATTACATGGATTGGTCATACTCATTTCAATTGTAATTGTCTGTTGTCTAATTGTTGGCTGCCGAAAAGCCTGCTGCCAGGTTATGGTAACGAGAATTGTGCCAGGAGCCAGTGTATCCATCGAGGAAGAACCCATGATGAAGATCCCCGAAGACATCAGAAGAAACAAAGAAGGAAATTGACCTCTACATGTGAAGATGCAGCTGTTGGTGTAGGGATTATTAAAAAAAATAATAATCCAGATCAAGAGAGGGGACTGTCGTGGGAAGAATCACAAAGATGGCTGCCTGGTACATAAAAAAGGTTCCCTGGGAGAGAGACATGAAGCAGGCACTGACTTTTAGCTCAGACAGCTACTTGAAACTAAAAACATGCCGGACAGACAGTTACTTACAGTTAAACATGCAGGAATCAGATATTGCAGGAAGCCTGTCGAGAGCTTGAGGCACTTTTAAGATAAGGACAGACCTCGGAGAATCAGGAGATTAGCCATGAATGGGAATGGGAATACATCAATGCAGGAAAACCAATTTCTGTATGTATAGACCGAAACAAAGTCATTCACAGTCACTGAAGGAGGAAATGTATCCATTCTATGAAACAATGCAATGTTAAATGCCAATTTCTGTATCTGACTGACTGTAACAGTGTGTTAAACTATCAATCCCACTCAACTATTACAATGTGTAAAATGGCAAATGTCCAGACTATCCATTGTCTGAAAGGAATGAAAATAAACCTATTGTATTATTGAGAGAAGGGAGCTGCCCAGTACTGCGGAGCGCCAGTGCCCTTTCTCCATGAAGCTTCAGGAAATAAAACTGGAATGTTGCACCCCCAGTCTGACTCCGAAGTGGGAATTTCCCACAACACACTCCTGGGAGTGTTTGATGGGGACAGTGTAGAGGGAGCTTTACTCTGTATCTAACCCCGCGCTGTCCCTGTCCTGGGAGTGTTTGATAGGGGAACAGTGTAGAGGGAGCTTTACTCTGTATCTAACCCCGTGCTGTACCTGTCCTGGGAGTGTTTGATGGGTGGACAGTGTAGAGGGAGCTTTACTCTGTATCTCACCCCATGCTGTACCTGCCCTGGGAGTGTTTGATGGGGACAGTGTGGGGGGGCTTCACTCTGGAACTGACTCTGTTTTGTATTTCAGAAGCGAGATACGCAGGGTACTACAGAACGATTGAAGACCAGTCCACGAGCAATGCAGGATCTTCTGGAGGAGGAAGTCACTGAGCTGAAGAATGACTTTAAGAAGCAGCTGACAGTGACTGAGGAGGAAACATCCTCACATGTTAAGGAGATGGACCAGCGATTGCCTCATGTCTTTCGCCGCTTCTGCACCGAATGCCGGCTGCTATTTCAGACTGCGGTTCAGGATTTGAATGAAAACAAGGTGACAGATTTTGAGCAACACTGCAAGCAACAGGTACGCTAAATTAAAAATAAAATGTGCTTTTGAATGGAGCTGTGTAGAGGGAGCTTTACTCTGTATCAAACCCCGTGCTGTACCTGTCCTGGGAGTGTTTGATCGGGGGACAGTGTCGAGGGAGCTTTACTCTGTATCTAACCCCGTGCTGTACCTGTCCTGGGAGTGTTTGATGGAGGACAGTGTAGGCAGGGGCCTTCACTGTGTAACTGACTCTGTTTTGTGTTTCAGAAACAATGTACACAGGAAACTGCGAGGCTATTGAAGACCAGTCCACGAGCAATGCAGGATCTTCTGGAGATGAAAGTCTCTGAGCTGAAGAATGATTTTAAGAAGCAGCTGATAGTGACTGAGGGGGAAATAACCTCATATGTTAAAGAGTTGGACCAGCGACTGCAGAAGGTAGTTCATGAGTTCTGCAGCGATTACCAGCGGCTGTTTGAGAGTGCGGTTCGGGAACTGAAGGTAAGAAAGCGGAAAGATTTTGAGCAATACTGCGAGCAACAGGTATACTAAATTAGAAATAAAATGTGCTTTTAAATGGAGCTGGATGGAGGGAGCTTTACTCTGTATCTGACCCCGTGCTGTACCTGTCCTGGGAGTGTTTGATGGGGACAGTGTAGAGGGAGCTTTACTCTGTATCTAACCCCGTGCTGTACCTGTCCTGGGAGTGTTTGATGGGGACAGTGTAGAGGGAGCTTTACTCTGTATCTAACCCCGTGCTGTACCTGCCCTGAGAGTGTTTGATGGGGACAGTGTAGAGGGAGCTTTACTCTGTATCTAACCCCGTGTTGTACCTGTCCTGGGAGTGTTTGATGGGGACAGTGTAGAGGGAGCTTTACTCTGTATCTAACCCTGTGTTGTACCTGTCCTGGGAGTGTTTGATGGGGACAGTGTAGAGGGAGCTTTACTCTGTATCTAACCCCGTGTTGTACCTGTCCTGGGAGTGTTTGATGGGGGGACAGTGTAGAGGGAGCTTTACTCTGTATCTAACCCCGTGCTGTCCCTGTCCTGGGAGTGTTTGATGGGGACAGTGTAGAGGGAGCTTTACTCTGTATCTAACCCCGTGTTGTACCTGTCCTGGGAGTGTTTGATGGGGACAGTGTAGAGGGAGCTTTACTCTGTATCAAACCCCGTGCTGTACCTGTCCTGGGAGTGTTTGATGGGGACAGTGTAGGGGGGGCTTCACTCTGTAACTGACTCTGTTTTATATTTCAGATGCGAGATACACAGGATACTACACAACGATTGAAGACCAGTCCACGAGCAATGCAGGATCTTCTGGAGGAGGAAGTCACTGAGCTGAAGAATGATTTGAAGAAGCAGTGGACAGTGACTGAGGAGGAAACATCCTCAGATGTTAAAGAGTTGGACCAGCCTCATGTCTTTCACCGCTTCTGCACCGAATGCCGGCTGCAATTTCAGACTGCGGTTCGGGATTTGAAGGAAAGCAAGCTGAAAGATTTTCACCAATACTGCAAGCAACTGGTACGCTGAATTAAAAATAAAATGTGCTTTTGAATGGAGCTGTGTAGAGGGAGCTTTACTCTGTATCTAACCCCGTGTTGTACCTGTCCTGGGAGTGTTTGATGGGGGACAGTGTAGAGGGAGCTTTACTCTGTATCTAACCCCATGCTGTACCTGTTCTGGGAGTGTTTGGTAGGGAACAGTGTGGAGGGAGCTTTACTCTGTATCTAACCCCATGCTGTACCTGATGGAGATGAGGGGGTCATCCCCGGAGATGAGGGGGTTGGACTATGAAGAGAGACTAAATAGACTGGGTGTCTACTCATTGGAGTTTAGAAGGATGAGGGGGGATCTTATAGAGACGTATAAGATAATGAAGGGGATGGATAGGGTAGAGGTAGAGAGATTCTTCCCGCTTAGAAAGGATAGCAGGACTAGGGGGCACAGCCTCAAGATAAGTGGGGGGGTGCAGTTTAGAATGGAGTTGAGAAGGAACTTCTTCACTAAAATGCTGGTGAATCTTTGGAATTCTCTGCCCGTTGAAGTAGTGGAGGCTACCTTGCTGAATATATTTAAGCCAGAGGTAGATAGGTTTTTGGTAGGCAAGGGAATTAAGGGTTATGGGGAGAAAGCAGGAATGTGGAACTGATCCACTATCAGATCCGCCATGATCTTATTGAATGGCAGGGCAGGCTCGAAGGACTAGATGGCCAACTCCTGCTCCTATTTCTTATGTCCTAATGTTCTTATTGATGGGGACAATGCAGAGGGATCTTTACTCTGTAACTGACTCTGTTTTGTATTTCAGATACGAGATACACAGGATAGTACACAACGATTGAAGACCAGTCCACGAGCAATGCAGGATCATCTGGAGAAGAAAGTCACTGAGCTGAAGAATGATTTTGAGAAGCAGCTGACAGTGACTGAGGGGGAAAAATCCTCATATGTTAAAGAGTTGGACCAGCGATTGCAGAATTTAGTTCCAGACTTCTGCAGCGATTACCAGCAGCGATTTGAGAGAGCGGTTCAGGAATTGAAGAAAAACAAGCTGAAAGATTTTGACCAATTCTGCGGGCAACAGGTACGCTAAATGATCAATAAAATATGCTTCTGAATGTAGCTGTGTAGAGGGAGCTGTACTCTGTATCTAACCCCGTGCTGTACCTGTCCTGGGAGTGTTTGATGGGGACAGTGGAGAGGGAGCTTTACTCTGTATCTAACCCCCGTGCTGTACCTGTCCTGGGAGTGTTTGATGGGGACAGTGCAGAGGGATCTTTACTTTGTAACTGACTCTGTTTTGTATTTCAGATGCGAGATACACAGGATACTACACAACGATTGAAGACCAGTCCACGAGCAATGCAGGATCTTCTGGAGAAGAAAGTCACTGAGCTGAAGAATGATTTTGAGAAGCAGCTGACAGTGACTGAGGAGGAAAAATCCTCACATGTTAAAGAGTTGCACCAGCGATTGCAGAATGTAATTCAAGACTTCTGCAGCGATTACCAGCGGCTATTTGAGAGAGCGGTTCGGGAATTGAAGAAAAATGTGATGAAAGGTTTTGAGCAATACTGGAAGCAACTGGTAAGCTAAATTAAAAATACCGTGTGCTGTCAGTGGAGCTGTGTCAAGGGAGATTTTCTCTGTATCGAACCCCGTGCTGTACCTGTCCTGGGAGTGTTTGATGGGGGACAGTGTTGAGGGAGCTTTACTCTGTATCTAACCCCGTGCTGTACCTGTCCTGGGAGTGTTTGATGGGGGGACAGTGTAGAGGGAGCTTTACTCTGTATCTAACCCCGTGCTGTACCCGTCCTGGGAGTGTTTGATGGGGGGACAGTGTAGAGGGAGCTTTACTCTGTATCTAACCCCGTGCTGTACCTGTCCTGGGAGTGTTTGATGGGGGGACAGTGTAGAGGGAGCTTTACTCTGTATCTAGCCCCGTGCTGTACCTGTCCTGGGCATGTTTCATGGGGACAGTGTGGTGTGGGTTTCACTCTGGTACTGACTCTGTTTTGTATTTCAGATGCGAGGTACACAGGGCACTGCAGAACCATTGGAGATCAGTCCACGAGCCATGTGATGGGGATAGTTTGATTGGGAACAGTGTTGAGGGAGCTTTACTTTGTAACTGACTCTTTTGTATTTTAGAAGGAAGATACACAGGATAGTACACAACGATTGAAGACTAGTCCACGAGCAATGCAGCACCTTCTGGAGAAGAAAGTCACTGAGCTGAAGAATGATTTTGAGAAGCAGCTGACAGTGACTGAGGGGGAAACATCCTCATGTGTTAAAGAGTTGGGCCAGCAATTGCAGAAGGTGTGTGAAGACTTCAATCGCGAATACCAGGGACTATTTGCGTGTGCGGTTCGGGAATTGAAGGGAAACATGCTGAAAGATTTTGAGCAATACTGCGAGAAACAGGTAAGCTTAATTAAAACTAAAATGTTCTTTTGAATGGAGCTGTGTCGAGGGAGCTTTACTCTGTATCCAGCCCCATGCTGTACCTGTCCTGGGAGTGTTTGATGGGGACAGTGTAGAGCCAGCTTTACTCTGCATCCAACCCCGTGCTGTACCTGTCCTGGGAGTGTTTGATGGGAGACAGTGCAGAGGGAGCTTTACTCTGTATCTTACGCCGTGTTGTACCTGTCCTGGGCGTGTTTGATGGGTAAGTGTAGCGGGTGTTTTTCTCTGTATCTAACCCCGTGCTGTACCTGTCCTGGGAGTGATTGATGAGGACAGTGTAGAGGGAGCTTTCCTCCGTATCTATCCGCCTGCTGTACCTGTCCTGGGAGTGTTTGATGGGGACAGTGTAGAGGGAGCTTTACTCTGTATCTAACCCCGTGCTGTACCTGTCCTGGGAGTGTTTGATTGGGGGACAGTGTAGAGGGAGCTTTACTCTGTATCTAACCCCGTGCTGTACCTGTCCTGGGAGTGTGTGATGGGGACAGTGTGGTGTGGGTTTCACTCTGGAACTGACTCTGTTTTGTATTTGAGGTGCGAGATACACAGGGCACTGCACAACCATTGGAGATCAGTCCACGAGCCATGTGATGGGGATAGTTTGATTGGGAACAGTGTTGAGGGAGCTTTACTCTGTAACTGACTCTTTTGTATTTCAGAAGGAAAATACACAGGATATTACACAACGATTGAAGACCAGTCCACGAGCAATGGAGCTCCTTCTGGAGAAGAAAGTCACTGAGCTGAAGAATGATTTTGAGAAGCAGCTGACAGTGACTGAAGAAGAAACATCCTCATATGTTGAAGAGTTGGACCAGCAATTGCGGAAGGTGTGTGAGGACTTCAATCGCGAATACCAGGGACTATTTGCGTGTGCGGTTCGGGAATTGAAGGGAAACAAGCTGAAAGATTTTGAGCAGTACTGCGAGAAACAGGTAAGCTTAATTAAAACTAAAATGTTCTTTTGAATGGAGCTGTGTCGAGGGAGCTTTACTCTGTATCTAACCCCATGCTGTACCTGTCCTGGGAGTGTTTGTTGGGGGGACAGTGTAGAGGGAGCTTTACTCTGGATCTAACCCTGTGCTGTACCTGTCCTGGGAGTGTTTGATTTGGGGGACAGTGTAGAGGGAGCTTTACTCTGTTTCTAACCCCGTGCTAAACCTGTCCTGGGAGTGTTTGACGGGGACTGTGTAGAGGGAGCTTTTCTCTGTATTAACCCCCTGCTGTACCTGTCCTGGGAGTGTTTGATGGGGGGACAGTGCAGAGGGAGCTTTACTCTTTCTCTAACCCCGTGCTGTACCTCTCCTGGGAGTTTGATGGGGGACAGTGTAGAGGGAGCTTGACTCTGTATCTAACCCTGTGCTGTACCTGTCGTGGGAGTGTTTTATTTTGGGGACAGTGTAGAGGGAGATTTACTCTGTTTCTAGCCCCGTGCTGTACCTGTCCTGGGAGTGTTTGATGGGGGACAGTGTAGAGGGAGCTTTACTCTGTATCTAACCCCGTGCTGTACCTGTCCAGGGAGTGTTTGATGTGGACAGTGTAGAGGCACCTTTACTCTGTGACTAACCTCGTGCTGTTCCTGTCCTGGGAGTGTTTGATGGGGGACAGTGTAGAGGGAGCTTTAAGCTGTACCTAACCCCGTGCTGTACCTGTCCTGGGAGTGTTTGATGGGGACAGTGTAGAGGGAGCTTTACTCTGTATCTCACCCTGTGCTGTACCTGTCCTGGGGGTGTTTGATGGGGACAGTGTAGAGGGAGCTTTACTCTGTACCTAACCCCGTGCTGTACCTGTCCTGGGAGTGTTTGATGGGGACAGTGTAGAGGGAGCTTTACTCTCCATCTAACCCCGTGCTGTACCTGTCCTGGGAGTGTTTGATGGGGGGACAGTGTAGAGGGAGCTTTACTCTGTATCTAACCCCGTGCTGTACTTGTCCTGGGAGTGTTTGATGGGGGGACAGTGTAGAGGGAGCTTTACTCTGTATCTAACCCCAGTGCTGCACCTGTCCTGGAAGTGTTTGATCAGGGGCTGTGTAGAGGGAGCTTTACTCTGTATCTTACCCCGTGCTGTACCTGTCCTGGGAGTGTTTGATGGGGGGACAGTGTAGAGGGAGCTTTACTCTGTATCTAACACTGTGCTGTACCTGTCCTGGGAG
Source organism: Carcharhinus amblyrhynchos (assembly GCF_965287045.1). Taxonomy (NCBI): domain Eukaryota; kingdom Metazoa; phylum Chordata; class Chondrichthyes; order Carcharhiniformes; family Carcharhinidae; genus Carcharhinus; species Carcharhinus amblyrhynchos. The sequence goes on from NW_027649989.1 coordinate 30,090, forward strand.
TGTTTGATGGGAGACAGTGCAGAGGGAGCTTTACTCTGTATCTTACGCCGTGTTGTACCTGTCCTGGGCGTGTTTGATGGGTAAGTGTAGCGGGTGTTTTTCTCTGTATCTAACCCCGTGCTGTACCTGTCCTGGGAGTGATTGATGAGGACAGTGTAGAGGGAGCTTTCCTCCGTATCTATCCGCCTGCTGTACCTGTCCTGGGAGTGTTTGATGGGGACAGTGTAGAGGGAGCTTTACTCTGTATCTAACCCCGTGCTGTACCTGTCCTGGGAGTGTTTGATTGGGGGACAGTGTAGAGGGAGCTTTACTCTGTATCTAACCCCGTGCTGTACCTGTCCTGGGAGTGTGTGATGGGGACAGTGTGGTGTGGGTTTCACTCTGGAACTGACTCTGTTTTGTATTTGAGGTGCGAGATACACAGGGCACTGCACAACCATTGGAGATCAGTCCACGAGCCATGTGATGGGGATAGTTTGATTGGGAACAGTGTTGAGGGAGCTTTACTCTGTAACTGACTCTTTTGTATTTCAGAAGGAAAATACACAGGATATTACACAACGATTGAAGACCAGTCCACGAGCAATGGAGCTCCTTCTGGAGAAGAAAGTCACTGAGCTGAAGAATGATTTTGAGAAGCAGCTGACAGTGACTGAAGAAGAAACATCCTCATATGTTGAAGAGTTGGACCAGCAATTGCGGAAGGTGTGTGAGGACTTCAATCGCGAATACCAGGAACTATTTGCGTGTGCGGTTCGGGAATTGAAGGGAAACAAGCTGAAATATTTTGAGCAGTACTGCGAGAAACAGGTAAGCTGAATTAAAACTAAAATGTTCTTTTGAATGGAGCTGTGTCGAGGGAGCTTTACTCTGTATCTAACCCCATGCTGTACCTGTCCTGGGAGTGTTTGTTGGGGGGACAGTGTAGAGGGAGCTTTACTCTGGATCTAACCCTGTGCTGTACCTGTCCTGGGAGTGTTTGATTTGGGGGACAGTGTAGAGGGAGCTTTACTCTGTTTCTAACCCCGTGCTAAACCTGTCCTGGGAGTGTTTGACGGGGACTGTGTAGAGGGAGCTTTTCTCTGTATTAACCCCCTGCTGTACCTGTCCTGGGAGTGTTTGATGGGGGGACAGTGCAGAGGGAGCTTTACTCTTTCTCTAACCCCGTGCTGTACCTCTCCTGGGAGTTTGATGGGGGACAGTGTAGAGGGAGCTTGACTCTGTATCTAACCCTGTGCTGTACCTGTCGTGGGAGTGTTTTATTTTGCGGACAGTGTAGAGGGAGATTTACTCTGTTTCTAGCCCCGTGCTGTACCTGTCCTGGGAGTGTTTGATGGGGGACAGTGTAGAGGGAGCTTTACTCTGTATCTAACCCCGTGCTGTACCTGTCCAGGGAGTGTTTGATGTGGACAGTGTAGAGGCACCTTTACTCTGTGACTAACCTCGTGCTGTTCCTGTCCTGGGAGTGTTTGATGGGGGACAGTGTAGAGGGAGCTTTAAGCTGTACCTAACCCCGTGCTGTACCTGTCCTGGGAGTGTTTGATGGGGACAGTGTAGAGGGAGCTTTACTCTGTATCTCACCCTGTGCTGTACCTGTCCTGGGGGTGTTTGATGGGGACAGTGTAGAGGGAGCTTTACTCTGTACCTAACCCCGTGCTGTACCTGTCCTGGGAGTGTTTGATGGGGACAGTGTAGAGGGAGCTTTACTCTCCATCTAACCCCGTGCTGTACCTGTCCTGGGAGTGTTTGATGGGGGGACAGTGTAGAGGGAGCTTTACTCTGTATCTAACCCCGTGCTGTACTTGTCCTGGGAGTGTTTGATGGGGGGACAGTGTAGAGGGAGCTTTACTCTGTATCTAACCCCAGTGCTGCACCTGTCCTGGAAGTGTTTGATCAGGGGCTGTGTAGAGGGAGCTTTACTCTGTATCTTACCCCGTGCTGTACCTGTCCTGGGAGTGTTTGATGGGGGGACAGTGAAGAGGGAGCTTTACTCTGTATCTAACACTGTGCTGTACCTGTCCTGGGAATGTTTGATGGGGACAGTGTAGACGGAGCTTTACTCTGTATCTAACCCCATGCTGCACCTGTCCTCGGAGTGTTTGATGGGGGAGAGTGTAGAGGGAGCTTTACTCTGTATCTAACCCCGTGCTGTACCTGTCCTGGGAGTGTTTGATAGGGACAGTGTAGAGGGAGCATTACTCTGTATCTAACCCCGTGCTGTACCTGTCCTGGGAGTGTTTGATGGCGGACAGTGTAGAGGGAGCTTTACTCTGTATCTAACCCCGTGCTGTACCTGTCCAGGGAGTGTTTGATGTGGACAGTGTAGAGGCACCTTTACTCTGTGACTACCCCCGTGCTGTTCCTGTCCTGGGAGTGTTTGATGGGGACAGTGTAGTGGGATCTTTACTCTATCGAACCCCGTGCTGTACCTCTCCTGGGAGTGTTTGATGGGGACAGTGTAGTGGGACCTTTACTCTGTATCTAACCCCGTGCTGTACCTGTCCTGGGAGTGTTTGATGGGCGCAGTGTAGAGGGAGCTTTACTCTGTGTCTAACCCCGTGCTGTACCTGTCCTGGGAGTGTTTGATGGGGACAGTGTAGTGGGAGCTTTACTCTGTATCTAACCCCGTGCTGTACCTGTCCTGGGAGTGTTTGATGGGGACAGTGTAGAGGGAGCTTTACTCTCCATCTAACCCCGTGCTGTACCTGTCCTGGGAGTGTTTGATGGGGGGACAGTGTAGATGGAGCTTTACTTTGTATCTAACCCCGTGCTGTACCTGTCCTGGGAGTGTTTGAAGGGGGGACAGTGTAGAGGGAGCTTTACTCTGTATCTAACTCCAGTGCTGCACCTGTCCTGGGAGTGTTTGATGGGGACAGTGTAGTGGGAGCTTTACTCTCTATCTAACCCCGTGCTGTACCTTTCCTGGGAGTTTTTGATGGGGACAATGTTGTGGGAGCTTTACTCTGTATCTAACCCTGTGCTGTACCTGTCCTGGGAGTGTTTGATGGGGACAGTGTAGAGGGAGCTTTACTCTGTATCTAACCCCATGCTGTACCTTTCCTGGGAGTGTTTGAAGGGGGGGACAGTGTAGAGGGAGCTGTACTGTGTATCTCACCCCAGTGCTGCACCTGCCCTGGGAGTGTTTGATTGGGGGCTGTGTCGAGGGAGCTTTACTCTGTATCTAACCACGTGCTGTACCTGTCCTGGGAATGTTTGATCGGGGGACAGTGTACAGGGGGCTTTACTCTGTATCTAACACTGTGCTGTAGTTGTCCTGGGAGTGTTTGATGGGGGGACAGTGTAGAGGGAGCTTTACTCTGTATCTAACCCTGTGCTGCACCAGTCCTGGGAGTGTTTGATGGGGGGACAGTGTAGAGGGAGCTTTACTCTGTATCTAACCCCGTGCTGTACCTGTCCTGGGAGTGTTTGATGGGGACAGTGTAGACGGAGCTTTACTCTGTATCTAACCCTATGCTGTACCTGTCCTAGGAGTGTTTCATGGGGGACAGTGTTGAGGGAGCTTTACTCTGTATCTAGCCCCGTGCTGTACCTGTCCTGGGAGTGTTTGCTGGGGTCAGTGTAGAGGGAGCATTACTCTGTATCTAACCCCGTGCTGTACCTGTCCTGGGAGTGTTTGATGGGGACAGTGTAGAGGCAGCTTTACTCTGTAATTAACCCCGTACTGTACCTGTCCTGGGAGTGTTTGATGGGGGACAGTGTAGAGGGAGCTTTACTCTGTATCTAACCCCGTGCTGTACCTGTCCAGGGAGTGTTTGATGTGGACAGTGTAGAGGCACCTTTACTCTGTGACTAACCCCGTGCATAACCTGTCCTGGGAGTGTTTGATGGGGGGACAGTGTAGAGGGAGCTTTAAACTGTATCTAACCACGTGCTGTACCTGTCCTGGAGGTGTTTGATGGGGGGACAGTGTAGAGGGTGCTTTACTCTGTATCTAACCCCATGCTGTACGTGTCCTGGGAGTGTTTGATGGGGACAGTGCAGAGGGATCTTTACTTTGTAACTGACTCTGTTTTGTATTTCAGATGCGAGATACACAGGATACTACACAACGATTGAAGACCAGTCCACGAGCAATGCAGGATGTTCTGGAGAAGAAAGTCACTGAGCTGAAGAATGATTTTGAGAAGCAGCTGACAGTGACTGAGGAGGAAAAATCCTCACATGTTAAAGAGTTGCACCAGCGATTGCAGAATGTAATTCAAGACTTCTGCAGCGATTACCAGCGGCTATTTGAGAGAGCGGTTCGGGAATTGAAGAAAAATGTGATGAAAGGTTTTGAGCAATACTGGAAGCAACTGGTAAGCTAAATTAAAAATACCGTGTGCTGTCAGTGGAGCTGTGTCAAGGGAGATTTTCTCTGTATCGAACCCCGTGCTGTACCTGTCCTGGGAGTGTTTGATGGGGGGGACAGTGTAGAGGGAGCTTTACTCTGTATCTAACCCCGTGCAGTACCTGTCCTGGGAGTGTTAGGTGGGGACAGTGTAGAGGGAGCTTTACTCTGTATCTCACCCCATGCTGTACCTGTCCTGGGAGTGTTTGATGGGAGACAGTGTAGAGGGAGCTTTACTCTGTATCTAACCCCGTGCTGTACCTGCCCTGGGAGTGTTTGATGGGGGACAGTGTAGAGGGAGCTTTACTCTGTATCTAACCCCGTGCTGTACCTGTCCTGGGAGTGTTTGATGGGGGGACAGTGTAGAGGGAGCTTTACTCTGTATCTAACCCCGTGCTGTACCCGTCCTGGGAGTGTTTGATGGGGGGACAGTGTAGAGGGAGCTTTACTCTGTATCTAACCCCGTGCTGTACCTGTCCTGGGAGTGTTTGATGGGGGGACAGTGTAGAGGGAGTTTTACTCTGTATCTAACCTCATGCTGTACCTGTCGTGGGAGTGTTTGATGGGGACGGTGTAGAGGGAGCTTTACTTTGTGTCTAACCCCGTGCTGTACCTGTCCTGGGAGTGTTTGATGGGGGGACAGTGTAGAGGGAGCTTTACTCTGTATCTCACCCCATGCTGTACCTGTCCTGGGAGTGTTTGATGGGAGACAGTGTAGAGGGAGCTTTACTCTGTATCTAACCCCGTGCTGTACCTGCCCTGGGAGTGTTTGATGGGGGACAGTGTAGAGGGAGCTTTACTCTGTATCTAACCCCGTGCTGTACCTGTCCTGGGAGTGTTTGATGGGGGGACAGTGTAGAGGGAGCTTTACTCTGTATCTAACCCCGTGCTGTACCCGTCCTGGGAGTGTTTGATGGGGGGACAGTGTAGAGGGAGCTTTACTCTGTATCTAACCCCGTGCTGTACCTGTCCTGGGAGTGTTTGATGGGGGGACAGTGTAGAGGGAGTTTTACTCTGTATCTAACCTCATGCTGTACCTGTCCTGGGAGTGTTTGATGGGGACGGTGTAGAGGGAGCTTTACTTTGTGTCTAACCCCGTGCTGTACCTGTCCTGGGAGTGTTTGATGGGGGGACAGTGTAGAGGGAGCTTTACTCTGTATCTAGCCCCGTGCTGTACCTGTCCTGGGCATGTTTCATGGGGACAGTGTGGTGTGGGTTTCACTCTGGTACTGACTCTGTTTTGTATTTCAGATGCGAGGTACACAGGGCACTGCAGAACCATTGGAGATCAGTCCACGAGCCATGTGATGGGGATAGTTTGATTGCGAACAGTGTTGAGGGAGCTTTACATTGTAACTGACTCTTTTGTATTTTAGAAGGAAGATACACAGGATAGTACACAACGATTGAAGACTAGTCCACGAGCAATGCAGCACCTTCTGGAGAAGAAAGTCACTGAGCTGAAGAATGATTTTGAGAAGCAGCTGACAGTGACTGAGGGGGAAACATCCTCATGTGTTAAAGAGTTGGGCCAGCAATTGCAGAAGGTTTGTGAAGACTTCAATCGCGAATACCAGGGACTATTTGCGTGTGCGGTTCGGGAATTGAAGGGAAACATGCTGAAAGATTTTGAGCAATACTGCGAGAAACAGGTAAGCTTAATTAAAACTAAAATGTTCTTTTGAATGGAGCTGTGTCGAGGGAGCTTTACTCTGTATCCAGCCCCATGCTGTACCTGTCCTGGGAGTGTTTGATGGGGACAGTGTAGAGCCAGCTTTACTCTGCATCCAACCCCATGCTGTACCTGTCCTGGGAGTGTTTGATGGGTACAGTGTAGAGGGAGCTTTACTCTGTATGTAACCCCGTGCTGTACCTGTCCTGGGAGTGTTTGATGGGAGACAGTGCAGAGGGAGCTTTACTCTGTATCTTACGCCGTGTTGTACCTGTCCTGGGCGTGTTTGATGGGTAAGTGTAGCGGGTGCTTTTCTCTGTATCTAACCCCGTGCTGTACCTGTCCTGTGAGTGATTGATGAGGACAGTGTAGAGGGAGCTTTCCTCCGTATCTATCCGCCTGCTGTACCTGTCCTGGGAGTGTTTGATGGGGACAGTGTAGAGGGAGCTTTACTCTGTATCTAACCCCGTGCTGTACCTGTCCTGGGAGTGTTTGATTGGGGGACAGTTTAGTGGGAGCTTTACTCTGTATCTAACCCCGTGCTGTACCTGTCCTGGGAGTGTGTGATGGGGACAGTGTGGTGTGGGTTTCACTCTGGAACTGACTCTGTTTTGTATTTGAGATGCGAGATACACAGGGCACTGCACAACCATTGGAGATTAGTCCACGAGCCATGTGATGGGGATAGTTTGATTGGGAACAGTGTTGAGGGAGCTTTACTCTGTAACTGACTCTTTTGTATTTCAGAAGGAAAATACACAGGATATTACACAACGATTGAAGACCAGTCCACGAGCATTGGAGCTCCTTCTGGAGAAGAAAGTCACTGAGCTGAAGAATGATTTTGAGAAGCAGCTGACAGTGACTGAAGAAGAAACATCCTCATATGTTGAAGAGTTGGACCAGCAATTGCGGAAGGTGTGTGAGGACTTCAATCGCGAATACCAGGGACTATTTGCGTGTGCGGTTCGGGAATTGAAGGGAAACAAGCTGAAAGATTTTGAGCAGTACTGCGAGAAACAGGTAAGCTTAATTAAAACTAAAATGTTCTTTTGAATGGAGCTGTGTCGAGGGAGCTTTACTTTGTGTCTAACCCCGTGCTGTACCTGTCCTGGGAGTGTTTGTTGGGGGGACAGTGTAGAGGGAGCTTTACTCTGGATCTAACCCTGTGCTGTAACTGTCCTGGGAGTGTTTGATGGGGGACAGTGTGGAGGGAGCTTCACTCTGGATCTAACCCCGTGCTGTACCTGTCCTGGGAGTGTTTGATGGGGGACAGTGTCAAGGGAGCTTTACTCTGTATCTAACCCGGTGCTGTACCTGTCCTGGGAGTGTTTGATTTGGGGGACAGTGTAGAGGGAGCTTTACTCTGTTTCTAACCCCGTGCTGTACCTGTCCTGGGAGTGTTTGACGGGGACTGTGTAGAGGGAGCTTTACTCTGGATCTAACCCCGTGCTGTACCTGTCCAGGGAGTGTTTGATGTGGACAGTGTAGAGGCACCTTTACTCTGTGACTAACCTCGTGCTGTTCCTGTCCTGGGAGTGTTTGATGGGGGACAGTGTAGAGGGAGCTTTAAGCTGTACCGAACCCCGTGCTGTACCTGTCCTGGGAGTGTTTGATGGGGACAGTGTAGTGGGAGCTTTACTCTATTGAAGCCTGTGCTGTACCTCTCCTGGGAGTGTTTGATGGGGACAGTGTAGAGGGAGCTTTGCTCTGTATCTAACCCCGTGCTGTACCTGTCCTGGGAGTGTTTGATGGGGACAGTGTAGAGGGAGCTTTACTCTGTATCTCACCCTGTTCTGTACCTGTCCTGGGGGTGTTTGATGGGGACAGTGTAGAGGGAGCTTTACTCTGTACCTAACCCCGTGCTGTACCTGTCCTGGGAGTGTTTGATGGGGACAGTGTAGAGGGAGCTTTACTCTCCATCTAACCCCGTGCTGTACCTGTCCTGGGAGTGTTTGATGGGGGGACAGTGTAGAGGGAGCTTTACTCTGTATCTAACCCCGTGCTGTACTTGTCCTGGGAGTGTTTGATGGGGGGACAGTGTAGAGGGAGCTTTACTCTGTATCTAACCCCAGTGCTGCACCTGTCCTGGGAGTGTTTGATCAGGGGCTGTGTAGAGGGAGCTTTACTCTGTATCTTACCCCGTGCTGTACCTGTCCTGGGAATGTTTGATGGGGGGACAGTGTACAGGGAGCTTTACTCTGTATCTAACACTGTGCTGTACCTGTCCTGGGAATGTTTGATGGGGACAGTGTAGACGGAGCTTTACTCTGTATCTAACCCCATGTTGCACCTGTCCTCGGAGTGTTTGATGGGGGAGAGTGTAGAGGGAGCTTTACTCTGTATCTAACCCCGTGCTGTACCTGTCCTGGGAGTGTTTGATAGGGACAGTGTAGAGGGAGCATTACTCTGTATCTAACCCCGTGCTGTACCTGTCCTGGGAGTGTTTGATGGCGGACAGTGTAGAGGGAGCTTTACTCTGTATCTAACCCCGTGCTGTACCTGTCCAGGGAGTGTTTGATGTGGACAGTGTAGAGGCACCTTTACTCTGTGACTACCCCCGTGCTGTTCCTGTCCTGGGAGTGTTTGATGGGGACAGTGTAGTGGGATCTTTACTCTATCGAACCCCGTGCTGTACCTCTCCTGGGAGTGTTTGATGGGGACAGTGTAGTGGGACCTTTGCTCTGTATCTAACCCCGTGCTGTCCCTTTCCTGGGAGTGTTTGATGGGGACAGTGAAGAGGGAGCTTTACTCTGTATCTAACCCTGTGCTGTACCTGTCCTGGGGGTGTTTGATGGGCGCAGTGTAGAGGGAGCTTTACTCTGTGTCTAACCCCGTGTTTACCTGTATTGGGAGTGTTTGATGGGGACAGTGTAGAGGGAGCTTTACTCTGTATCTCACCCTGTGCTGTACCTGTCCTGGGAGTGTTTGATGGGGGACAGTGTAGAGGGAGCTTTACTCTGTATCTCACCCTGTGCTGTACCTGTCCTGGGAGTGTTTGATGGGGACAGTGTAGAGGGAGCTTTACTCTGTATCTAACCCCGTGCTGTACCTGTCCTGGGAGTGTTTGATGGGGACAGTGTAGAGGGAACTTTACTCTCCATCTAACCCCGTGCTGTACCTGTCCTGGGAGTGTTTGATAGGGGACAGTGTAGATGGAGCTTTACTCTGTATCTAACCCCGTGCTGTACCTGTCCTGGGAGTGTTTGATGGGGGGACAGTGTAGAGGGAACTTTACTCTGTATCTAACCCCATGCTGTTCCTGTCCTGGGAATGTTTGATGGGGACAGTGTAGTGGGAGCTTTACTCTGTATCTAACCCCGTGCTGTACCTGCCCTGGGAGTGTTTGATGGGGACAGTGTCGTGGGAGCTTTACTCTGTATCTAACCCCGTGCTGTACCTGTCCTGGGAGTGTTTGATGGGGACAGTGTAGAGGGAGCTTTACTCTGTATCTAACCCCATGCTGTCCCTTTCCTGGGAGTGTTTGAAGGGGGGGACAGTGTAGAGGGAGCTTTACTGTGTATCTCACCCCAGTGCTGCACCTGCCCTGGGAGTGTTTGATGGGGGGCTGTGTCGAGGGAGCTTTACTCTGTATCTAACCACGTGCTGTGCCTGTCCTGGGAATGTTTGATCGGGGGACAGTGTACAGGGGGCTTTACTCTGTATCTAACACTGTGCTGTAGTTGTCCTGGGAGTGTTTGATGGGGGGACAGTGTAGAGGGAGCTTTACTCTGTATCTAACCCCGTGCTGTACCTGTCCTGGGAGTGTTTGATGGGGACAGTGTAGACGGAGCTTTACTCTGTATCTAACCCCATGCTGTACCTGTCCTAGGAGTGTTTCATGGGGGACAGTGTTGAGGGAGCTTTACTCTGTATCTAGCCGTGCTGTACCTGTCCTGGGAGTGTTTGCTGGGGTCAGTGTAGAGGGAGCATTACTCTGTATCTAACCCCGTGCTGTACCTGTCCTGGGAGTGTTTGATGGGGACAGTGTAGAGGCAGCTTTACTCTGTAATTAACCCCGTACTGTACCTGTCCTGGGAGTGTTTGATGGGGGACAGTGTAGAGGGAGCTTTACTCTGTATCTAACCCCGTGCTGTACCTGTCCAGGGAGTGTTTGATGTGGACAGTGTAGAGGCACCTTTACTCTGTGACTAACTCCGTGCTGTACCTGTCCTGGGAGTGTTTGATGGGGGGACAGTGTAGAGGGAGCTTTAAACTGTATCTAACCACGTGCTGTACCTGTCCTGGGGGTGTTTGATGGGGGGACAGTGTAGAGGGTGCTTTACTCTGTATCTAACCCCATGCTGTACGTGTCCTGGGAGTGTTTGATGGGGACTGTGTGGAGGGAGCTTAACTCTGTATCGAACCCCGTGCTGTACCTGTCCTGGGAGTGTTTGATGGGGACAGTGTAGAGGGAGCTTTACTCTGTATCTAACCCTGTGCTGTACCTGTCCTGGGAGTGTTTGATGGGGACAGTGTAGAGGGAGCTTTACTCTGTATCTAACCCCATGCTGTACCTTTCCTGGGAGTGTTGATGGGGGACAGTGTAGAGGGAGCTTTACTCTGTATCTAACCCCGTGCTGTACCCGTCCTGGGAGTGTTTGATTGGGGGACAGTGTAGAGGGAGCTTTACTCTGTATCTAACCCTGTGCTGTACCTGTCCTGGGAGTGTTTGATGGGGGGACAGTGTCGAGGGAGCTTTACTCTTATCTCACCCTGTGCAGTTCCTGTCCTGGGAGTGTTTGATTGGGGACAGTGTAGTGGGAGCTTTGCTGTGTATCTAACCCCGTGCTGTGCCTGTCCTGGGAGTGTTTGATGGGGACAGTGTAGAGGGAGCTTTACTCTGTTTCTAACCCTGTGCAGTTCCTGTCCTGGGAGTGTTTGACTGGGGACAGTGTAGAGGGAGCTTTACTCTTTATCTAACCCTGTGCTGTACCTGTACTGGGTGTTTTTGATGGGACAGGGTAGAGGGAGCTTTACTCTGTATCTAACCCCGTGCTGTACCTGTCCTGGGAGTGTTTGATCGGGGACAGTGTAGAGGGAGCTTTACTCTGTATCTAACCCCGTGTTGTACCTGTCCTGGGTGTTTTTGATGGGGGACAGTGTAGATGGTGCTTTACTCTGTATCTCACCCCGTGCTGCGTCTGTCCTGGGAGTGTTTGATGGGGGACAGTGTCGATGGTGCTTTACTCTGTATGTACAAAGAACAAAGAACAACCCAGCACGGGAAACAGGCCCTTCGGCCCAACAAGCCCGCGCCGCCGCATCGCCCTACACCTATTCTACCCTGCGTATCTCCAAATAGAACCCCTGACTTAGCCAGATTCAGGGGAGAATAGTGTCAATTTGCTAAAACCAATCAGCCTAAGAGCACATCTTTGGGGTGTTGGAGGAAACCGGAGCACCCGGAGGAAACCCACGCAACCACAGGGAGAATGCACCAACTCCCACAGACAGAGACCCAATTCCATGTACCTGCACAGCTAGCAGTGCTAGTCACCGAGCTGTTGCGGCGCCCGTCTACCGGTCCAGGATCAAGCACACACACCGACACGAAGTACTAGGCCACCCCCGGAACCTCCAAGAGCAGCCCACGCACGACCCACCGTGTGCATGCCCCTCGTTTGACAACGAGGTGGACCTCCACCTGCGGAATAAAAAGACAAAAACGTTAATCACAAGCCTGCCTTTCCGGTGTCTCCCGAGGTTCGAACCCTTATTTAATAACCCCTACCATAACCCTCCATCCTCGTTTCACTCATGTGTCTGTCTAACTGAACCTTAAACGAGTCCAACGTTCCTGCCTCCACCACCCTACTCGGTAGCGCGTTCCATACCCCCACAACTCTCTGCGTAAAGAACCTTCCTCTCATATCCAAATTATACCTCTCCCTCCTCACCCTTAAATCATGTCCTCTTGTGTTTGTACTCAATCTAGGGAGCAATTTCTCACTATTGACTCTGTCTATTTCCTTCAGTATCTTATATACCTGTATCATGTCCCCCCTCAATCTCCGTCTTTCCAAGGAGAACAGTCCCAGTTTCTCCAATCTTTCCTCGTAACCCAGGTATGTAACCCTGTGCTGTACCTGTCCTGGGCATGTTTGATGGGGACAGTGTAGAGGGAGCTTTACTCTGTATCTAACCCCGTGCTGTTCCTGTCCTGGGAGTGTTTGATGGGGGACAGTGTAGAGGGAGCTTTACTCTGTATCTAACCCCGTGCTGTACCTGTCGTGGGAGTGTTTGATGGGGGACAGTGTAGAGGTTTACAGCATGGAAACAGGCCCTTCGGCCCAACCTGTCCATGTGTTGTCAGGAGAAAAACACCTCTGAGACTGTTAGTGAGTCAAAGTTCAGTTAAGTTTATTACAAATGCTTTTGGGCGAGACCTGGCACTTATCAGCATTTTACCAGTCTTCTCCCTGAACAGAAGTAAGCGTGAGCTTGTATATATAGAACATAGAACATTACAGCGCGGAACAGGCCCTTCGGCCCACAATGTTGCGCCGACCAGTCTTATTTTTTAAAAAAAACATTGACCCTCTAATCTAAACCAATCCCTTTTCGTCCATAAACCTATCCACCAATCTCTTAAACGCCCCCAAACTAGGCGCATTTACAACTGCAGCAGGCAGGGCATTCCAGTCCCTCACCACCCTCTGGGTAAAGAACCTGCCCCTGACATCCGTCCTATAACTACCCCCCCTTAATTTAAAGCCATGCCCCCTCGTGCTAGATTTCTCCATCCGAGGAAACAGGCTATCACCATCCACCCTATCTAAACCTCTAATCATCTTATATGTTTCTATAAGATCCCCTCTTAGCCGCCTTCTTTCCAGTGAAAACAACCCCAAATCCCTCAGTCTCTCCTCATAGGACCTCCCCTGCATACCAGGCAACATCCTGGTAAACCTCCTCTGCACCCTCTCCAAAGCCTCCACATCCTTCCTGTAATGTGGGGACCAGAACTGCACACAGTACTCCAAGTGCGGCCGCACCAGAGTTGTGTACAGTTGCAACATGACGCTGCGACTCCTAAATTCAATCCCCCTACCAATAAACGCCAAGACACCGTACGCCTTCTTAACAACCTTATCTACTTGATTCCCAACTTTCAGGGATCTATGTACACATACACCTAGATCCCTCTGCTCCTCCACTCTATTCAAAGTCCTCCCGTTAGCCCTATACTCAACACATCTGTTATTCCTACCGAAATGGATTACCTCACACTTCTCCGCATTAAACTCCATCCGCCACCTCGCGGCCCAGCTCTGCAACCTATCCAAGTCACCCTGCAAACTTCTACACCCTTCCTCACAATCTACCACACCTCCGACTTTGGTGTCATCAGCAAACTTACTAATCCACCCAACTATACCCTCATCCAGATCATTAATAAAGATTACAAACAGCAGTGGCCCCAAAACAGATCCCTGAGGCACACCACTCGCAACCGAACTCCATGATGAATAATTAATATAATATACATCATGGTTCCCCACATCAGTCACAACGCAAAGTCTGGTATCAGTCAGGAACCGCAACATTTTTGAATTCAGTCACAACGCAGCTCCCGGCTTTGGCCAGGACCTGCAGTTTGTCTGGCAGCTTCAGTCACGACCCACAGCCTTTCCAGTGCCTTCGACAGCTTCTCCATTGAAGTAACTTGTGCGGTCGTGGCTTCACAGCAGGAATCCTCCTGTCAAATAACCGTTATCGCACTCAACCATCTGCAGCTGTTTAACTATGTTTAGCTAGTACAAACAGGTAAGGTTTGCAATGTCTGTAAAATAACATTCACATTTAACTATCTATCTTTATGGAAATGAAAGTTAAAGAATGAAAGACATGAACAAGTAAGAAAAACATGAATAAATAATTTATATTGATGCCAGGAGCAGAAAAGCCTGGGGAGATCAGCCATGAGGCAGGGTTATGTTTGTGATCTATGCTAGGTACAAAATTCATTCAATTCATTCACCCTTTCCCTTCTTCAGTCCCCCCTTTTGGTCGGGGCTGAGTCCAAGCATGGTCCCATTACCAATTCAGAGCCAAATGTTACTAGCATATGGGCCTACCCCCTTTGTCAGGAGGTCTAACCCTTCTGCCTGTACACTCGCACTCGGCATAATCCGGGCTGTTACCGTTTGACAACAAGTGTTAAATAATGCCAGTCAAACACAACAAACGATAACAATGACAATTAGTAGAATCACCCCGTGCATCAGGTATGATCCCCACGACCCGAACCATTGCCCCAGCTATCCTGGAGGGTTATAATTATGATATTGGTTCCCTTCCTCTAGTATTGTCTTCACTAGTTGTTCGATATGATCTGCCAAATGAGTTATATTTTCCGAATCATCTGGGATACACATGCGGCATTCAGATCCAATTATCGCGCACGTTCCTCCCTGGGAAGCTAACACATAATCGAGTGCCAACTGGTTCTGTAAAGCAACGGCCTGGAGAGCTACAACCTGGGCTGATATCTCAGAGATGGCTGTACTCACCCCCTCAAACCCGTCTCTAGTTTCATTTGCAATTCTCTCTAAGGTCGGGGCCATATGTCTAAGTTCCTGAGCTGCTTTTGCTGTCCGATAAGGTGGGTAGGCTATCATGAAGAGCCATGCTGTCTCACTAATGGCTGGCTTAGCCTTGAGCAGGTGTATCTCGGGATGGTCCCATAAGTCAGTGTAATGGTGAATATAGGGCACCACATATGCTAAATAACACAATCCTGCCCAATCCAAGGAAGCCACGGGTAGGCATTGTTTCTCCAAACAAAATAGATACCATTATATGCAGTCATACCGCTCACATAAGCAGAGGAGACGTTGACCGGGACATTGGCTGTGGGGAAATGGATTGTAATCTGTTACACCAAGTCCAGGCGCCACTGGTGACATTAACCTGCTGAGTACAGTAGCTACGGCCAACAGATATGATTCCATTTCTTACCAAACAGATGGATCCCCTTTGTTGGTTCCTCACAACAAAGTGGGGAGGAGAGTCTGATCTATTATAGCGAGGCTGGTAATAGTTCTTAAAGGCTGATAAAGTGCACCCTCCACCTCCTAACCCCAAAACAACATTGCTGGCCCTGACATTGAAAGTACTTTGTATACTGGTGCCTGATGGTGTTTTAACTGTCACTTTCCTTGTCCCATCCTGGGTTCCATTCTGAGTTAAAACCCATTCTGCCATTTCTGGAGTTGACCAAGGGATAGGGAATAAAGGACTTCCCGAGTTTCCTCCGTGCGTGGGAATGTGTGAGCGGACCCAGCACTTGCTCAAATTTGACTGGAATGCATACAAATGAGACATATACATGAACGTGTTCACGTGAGGGGGTGGGGTCTGATTTTAAAGGATTGGTACAATCTTTGCTTGGATCGGCCAAATCTCGTGTTGATGTCCTCATCCCCCCGAGCCCTCTGCTGTCGCCGGTCACAGATCCATTCAGGTCCCTCAGCTAAACATTGGAAATCCCAGTTACACCAATTTACATTGCATGGGAGACTCCATCACTTCACCCCTCTAACAGAGTTGGCAACATGGTATACTTAAGGAATCCTGAGCAGTGGTCCCTATGGGTTACCTCCCAGGGGTCTATTCCACGTGTTGGAAGGTTACAATAGACAGAGTCATCGATACAGAGATGCTTGCGATGCTCTGTCCCCAAGTCTACACAATTCCACCTATATTTTCCCTCTTTAACTGGCAGTGCGAGGGCCATGAGGAACAGCAAAAGAACCATCCTATCACTTAATTATAACCCACGCGATTGTTATAAATGGTTCAAAGGCTACATCGCCTGCACGCAACTTCCCGCGATCCCAGTCACCCGTACACAACTTCCTGTGAACCCAGTCACCCTTACGCAACTTCCCGTGAACCCAGTCACCTGAACATGACCCCGTGCTGTACCTGTCCTGGGAGTGTTTGATCTGCGACAGTGTAGAGGGAGCTTTACCCTATATCTAACCCCGTGCTGTACCTGACCTGGGAGTGTTTGATGGGGGGACAGTGCAGAGGGAGCTTTACTCTATATCTAACCCCGTGCTGTACCTGACCTGGGAGTGTTTGATGAGGAACAGTGGAGAGGGAACTTTACTCTGTATCTAACCCCGTGCTGGACCTGTCCTGGGAGTGTTTGATGGTGGGACAGTGTAGAGGGAGCTTTACTCTGTATCTAACGCCATGCTGTACCTGTCGTGGGAGTGTTTGATGGGGGGACAGTGTCGAGGGAGCTTTACTCTGTATCGAACCCTGTACCGTTCCTGTCCTGGGAGTGTGTGATGGGGACAGTGTAGAGGGAGCTTTACTCTTTTTCTGACCCTGTGCTGTACCTGTCCTGGGAGTGTTTGATGGGGGACAGTGTAGAAGGAGCTTTACTCTGCATCCAACCCCATGCTGTACCTGCCCTGGGAGTGTTTTATGGTGGGCCAGTGTAGAGGGAGCTTTACTCTGTATCTACCCCCGTGCTGTACCTGTCCTGGGAGTGTTTGATGGGAGACAGTGTAGAGGGAGCTTTACTCTGTATCTAACCCCGTGCTGTACCTGTCCTGGTAATGTTTCATGGGGACAGTGTAGAGGGAGCTTTACTCTGTGTCTAACCCCGTGCTGTACCTGTCCTGGGAGTGTTTGATGGGGACAGTGAAGAGGGAGCTTTACTCTGTACCTAACTCCGTGCTGTACCTGTCCTGGGACTATTTGATGGGGGGACAGCGTAGAGGGAGCTTGACTCTGTATCTAACCCCTTGCTGTACCTGTCCTGGGAGTGTTTGATGGGGGGACAGTGTAGAGGGAGCTTTACTCTGTATCGAACCCTGTGCCATTCCTGTCCTGGGAGTTTTTGATGGGGACAGTGTGGAGGGAGCTTTACTCTGTATCTTAAGCCGTGCTGTACCTGTCCTGGGAGTGTTTGATGGGAGACAGTGTCAAGGGACCTTCCCTCTGGATCTAACCCCGTGTTGTACCTGTGCTGGGAATGTTCGATGGGGGGACAGTGGAGAGGCATTTTTACTCTGTATCTAACCCCGTGCTGTACCTGTCCTGGGAGTGTTTGATGGGGACAGTGTAGAGGGAGCTTTACTCTGTATCTAACCCCGTGCTGCACCTGTCCTGGGAGTGTTTGATGGAGGGGCAGTGCAGAGAGAGCTTTACTCTGTATCTAACCCCGTACTGTACCTGTCCTGGGTGTGTTTGATGGGGACAGTGTAGAGGGAGCTTTACTCTGTACCTAACCCCGTGCTGTACCTGTCCTGGGCGTGTTTGATGGGGACAGTGTAGAGAGTGTTTTACTCTGTATCGAACCGCTGCTTTCTCTAATTTCAGGTACAAGGTATGAACAATGAATCAAACTTGATTAAGAATACTCTAAAGTCGATGGGGAAACTTTTGGAAACCAAATCCAATCAGCTCCTTGATAATTTTCGTCAATCTCTGGGTGAAAGTGCAGGCGAGATGGAGCCGGAGATTTCGAAACTCAAGACAGAACTTGTGTCTCAAATGGAGAACTGGATTCAGAGTTGCACATCCACCTTCAATTCTGTGAATGAACGCCTGAAGAAGGAGAAACTAGCAGAGTTTCAGAATTTCATCAATCAGAAGGTACTTTATATTCAAATGGGTGTTTTAGAAATGGCATATTCCAAAGGAAGCTTCCCTCTGTATCTAACCCTGTGCTGGGAGTGTTTGATGGGGACAGTGTAGAGGGAGCTTTACTCTGTATCTAACCCTGTGCTGTACCTGTCCTGGGAGTGTTTGATGGGGGGGGCAGTGTAGAGGTAGCTTTACTCTGTATCTAACCCCGTGCTGTCCCTGTCCTGGGAGTGTTTGATGGGAGACAGTGTAGAGGGAGCTTTACTCTGTATCTAACCCCGTGCTGTACCTGTCCTGGGAGTGTTTGATGCGGGGACAGTGTGGAGGGAGCTTTACGCTGTATCTAACCCCGTACTGTACCTGTCCTCGGAGTGTTTGATGGGGACAGTGTAGAGGGAGCTTTACTCTGTATCGAACCCCGTGCTGTACCTGTCCTGGGAGTGTTTCATGGGGGGACAGTGTAGAGGGAGCTTTACTCTGTATCGAACCGCGTGCTGTACCTGTCCTCGGAGTGTTTGATGGGGACAGTGTAGAGGGAGCTTTACTCTGTATCGAACCCCGTGCTGTTACTGTCCTGGGAGTGTTTGATGGGGGACAGTGTAGAGGGAGCTTTACTCTGTATCTAACCCCGTGCTGTACCTGTCCTGGGAGTGTTTGATGCGGGGACAGTATAGAGGGAGCTTTACTCTGTATCGAAACCCGTGTTGTACCTGTCCTGGGAGTGTTTGATGGGGGACAGTGGAGAGGGAGCTTTAATCTGTATCTAACCCCGTGCTGTACCTGTCCTGGGAGTGTTTGATGGGGACAGTGTAGAGGGAACTTTACTCTGTACCTAACCCCGTGCTGTACCTGTCCTGGGAGTGTTTGATGGGGGGCAGTGTAGACGGAGCTTTACTCTGTATCTAACCCTGTGCTGTACCTGTCCTGGGAGTTTTTGATGAGAGGACAGTGTAGAGGGAGCTTTACTCTGTATCTAACCCCGTGCTGTACCTGTTCTGGGAGTGTTTGATGGGGACAGTGTAGAGGGAGACTTACTCTGTATCAAACCCCGTGCTAAACCTGTCCTGGGAGTGTTTGATCGGGGACAGTGTCGAGGGAGCTTTACTCTGTATCTCACCCTGTGCTGTACCTGTCCTGGGAGTGTTTGATGGTGACAGTGCAGAGGGAGCTTTTCTCTGTTTCTTACCCCGTGCTGTACCTGTCCTGGGAGTGTTTGATGGGGACAGTGTAGAGGGAGCTTTACTCTGTATCTAACCCCGTGCTGTACCTGTCCTGGGAGTGTTTGATGGGGGACAGTGTAGAGGGAGCTTTACTCCTTATCTAACCCCTCGCAGTATCTGTCCTGGGACTGTGTCATGGGGACAGTGTAGAGGGAGCTTTACTCTGTATCTAACCCCGTGCTGTACCTGTCCTGGGAGTGTTTGATGGGGGGACAGTGTAGAGGGAGCTTTACTCTGTATCGAACCCTGTGCCATTCCTGTCCTGGGAGTTTTTGATGGGGACAGTGTAGAGGGAGCTTTACTCTGTATCTAACCCCATACTGTACCTGCCCTGGGAGTGTTTGATGGGGGGACAGTGTGGTGTGGGTTTCACTCTGGCACTGACTCTGTTTTGTATTTCAGATGCAAGATACCCAGGGCACTGCAGAACCATTGGAGATCAGTCCACGAGCCATGTGATGGGGATAGTTTGATTGGGAACAGTGTTGAGGGAGCTTTACTCTGTAACTGACTCTTTTGTATTTCAGAAGGAAGATACACAGGATATTACACAACGATTGAAGACCAGTCCACGAGCAATGGAGCTCCTTCTGGAGAAGAAAGTCGCTGAGCTGAAGAATGATTTTGAGAAGCAGCTGACAGTGACTGAGGGGGAAACATCCTCATATGTTAAAGAGTTGGACCAGCAATTGCGGAAGGTGTGTGAGGACTTCAATCGCGAATACCAGGGACTATTTGCGTGTGCGGTTCGGGAATTGAAGGGAAACAAGCTGAAAGATTTTGAGCAGTACTGTGAGAAACAGGTAAGCTTAATTAAAACTAAAATGTTCTTTTGAATGGAGCTGTGTCGAGGGAGCTTTACTCTGTATGCAGCCCCATGCTGAACCTGTCCTGGGAGTGTTTGATGGGGGACAGTGTAGAGGGAGCTTTACTCTGTATCTAAACCCGTGCTGTACCTGTCCTGGGAGTGTTTGATGGGGGCACAGTGTAGAGGGAGCTTTACTCTGTACGCAGCCCCGTGCTGAACCTGTCCTGGGAGTGTTTGATGGGGGCACAGTGTAGAGGGAGCTTTACTCTGTATCTGACCCCGTGCTGGACCTGTCCTGGGAGTGTTTGATGGGGACAGTGCAGAGGGAGTTTTACTCTGTATCGAACCCCGTGCTGTACCTGTCCTGGGAGTGTTTCATGGGGGACAGTGTAGAGGGAGCTTTGCTCTGTATCTAACCCCGTGCTGTACCTGTCCTGGGAGTGTTTGATGGGGACAGTGTAGAGGGAGCTTTACTCTGTATCTAACCCCGTGATGCACCTGTCCTGGGAGTGTTTGATGCGGACAGTGTAGAGGGAGCTTTACTCTGTATCTAACCCCGTGCTGTACCTGTCCTCGGAGTGTTTGATGGGGGGACAGTGTAGAGGAAGCTTTACTCTGTATCTAACCCCGTTGTGTAACTGTCCTGGGAGTGTTTGATGGGGACAGTGTAGATGGAGATTTACTCTGTATCTAACCCCGTCCTGTACCTGTCCTGGGAGTGTTTGATGGGGGGGTCACTGGAGAGGGGGCTTTACTCTGTATCTAACCCCGTGCTGTACCTGTCCTCGGAGTGTTTGATGGGGGGTCAGTGGAGAGGGGGCTTTACTCTGTATCTAACCCCGTGCTGGACCTGTCCTGGGAGTGTTTGATGGGGGGTCAGTGGAGAGGGAGCTTTACTCTGTATCGAACCCCGTGCTGTACCTGTCCTGGGAGTGTTTGACGGGGGGACAGTGTAGAGGGAGCTTTACTCTGTATCTAACCCCGTGCTGTACTTGTCCTGGGAGTGTTTGATGGGCAGTGTAGTGGGAGCTTTACTCTGCATTTTCACACTGTTTCCTCTGTTTTCAGTTGGGAACTCTGGACTTTTACACAAAGACTATTGCACACACTCCAGATTCGATGAAGAAACTTTTGAAGGATCACTGCCTACAACTGGTGAAGGAGATTTGTGATTCTCTGGGTGAATGTGGGAAGGAGATGGAGCCGGAGATTTCTGATCTTGAGAAGACATTGTGTGCTGAGATTGAGAATGCAGTTCAGTCTTTCACAGAGACTTTCAATTCAGTGATTCAGTGCCTAAAGCAAGAGAGAGTAACGGAGTTGAAAAGTTTCTGCAATCAGAAGGTACTTCAGATTCCATATCAGTTGATTTTCAGCGTGATATTTTATTCACCGACGGTACCTGGGCATTGCTGGCTGTACTAGCATTTCCTGCCCTCCCAAAGGGCATTTTCAGAGTCAAACACATTGCTGTGGCTCTGGAGTCACGTATCGGCCAGACAGGGTAAGGACGGCAGATTTCCGTCTCTAACGGACATTAGTGAACCAGAGGGTTTTTTCCGACAATCGACAATGGTTTCATGGTAATCAGTCATCTCCTAATGTCAGAATTTTGTGGAATACAACTTTCACCACCTGCCGTGGCAGGATTCACATTCAGCTCCCCACAGATTGGATTTCTATTGCAGCAACAATACGACACTGCGACATACACCCCGAACGTTCCAGAGCAATCTTTATTCAGTGTCGGAACTTGTGCTATACCCCTACAGTCAGTGTTTGATAGGCACAGTGTAGAGGGAGCTTTACTCTGTATCTAACCCCGTGCTGTACCTGTCCTGGGAGTGTTTGATGGGGGACAGTGTAGAGGGAGCTTTACTCTGTATCTAACCCCGTGCTGTACCTGTCCTGGGAGTGTTTGATGGGGACAGTGTAGAGGGAGCTTTACTCTGTATCTAACCCCGTGCTGTACCTGTCCTGGGAGTGTTTGATGGGGGGACAGTGTAGACGGAGCTTTACTCTGTATCTAACCCCGTGCTGTACCTGTCCTGGGAGTGTTTGATGGGGGACAGTGTAGACAGATATTTACTCTCTCTAACAAGATGTTTTTGTCTCTCCATTAGGAGACAGATACGAAGAACATTCCGGAAATGTTGAAGACCAGCCCACGTTCGATGCAGGTTCTCCTGGGGAAGAAACGTAATGAGCTGGTGAATGATTTTAAACAACAGCTGAGAATCAGTGACGCAGAGAGTGCTGGATTTGTTCTTGAGTTGGAGAGGGCGTTAAAAAGTGAGATTCACACTTTCACCAAGTCTCATCAGCTCATGTTCCAGAGGTCCATTGAAACACTAAAGAAGGAAAAGCTGGAAGATTTTCGAACTTACAGCAAGAAACAAGTAATTGAGAGGAAATATTCAGAATTTGGGAATGGTGGAGTGGAGAGAGAGCTTCACTCCATAAATAGTGCAATGCTCTTCCCACCCTCCGAGTGTTTGATGGGGACAGTGTGGAGGGAGCTGTACACTGTATCAGACCCCGTGCTGTACTTGTCCTGGGAGTGTTTGATGGGGACAGTGTAGAGGGAGCTTTACTCTGTATCTAACCCCGTGCTGTACCTGTCCTGGGAGTGTTTCATGGGGACAGTGTAGGGGGAGCTTTACTCTGTATTTATCCGTTTGCAATAGCTGGCCTGGAAGTGTTTGACAGGGGACAGTATGGAGGGAGCTTTACTCTGTATCTAACCCCATGCTGTGCCCCTCTGGGAGTGTTTGATCAGGGACAGTGTAGAGGGAGCTTTACTCCTTATCTAACCCCTCGCAGTATCTGTCCTGGGACTGTGTCATGGGGACAGTGTAGAGGGAGCTTTACTCTGTATCTAAGCCCGTGCTGTACCTGTCCTGGGAGTGTTTGATGGGGGGACAGTGTAGAGGGAGCTTTACTCTGTATCGAATCCTGTGCCATTCCTGTCCTGGGAGTTTTTGATGGGGACAGTGTAGAGGGAGCTTTACTCTGTATCTAACCCCATACTGTACCTGTCCTGGGAGTGTTTGATGGGGGGACAGTGTGGTGTGGGTTTCACTCTGGTACTGACTCTGTTTTGTATTTCAGATGCAAGATACCCAGGGCACTGCAGAACCATTGGAGATCAGTCCACGAGCCATGTGATGGGAATAGTTTGATTGGGAACAGTGTTGAGGGAGCTTTACTCTGTAACTGACTCTTTTGTATTTCAGAAGGAAGATACACAGGATATTACACAACGATTGAAGACCAGTCTACAAGCAATGGAGCACCTTCTGGAGAAGAAAGTCACTGAGCTGAAGAATGATTTTGAGAAGCAGCTGACAGTGACTGAGGGGGAAACATCCTCATATGTTAAAGAGTTGGACCAGCAATTGCGGAAGGTGTGTGAGGACTTCAATCGCGAATACCAGGGACTATTTGCGTGTGCGGTTCGGGAATTGAAGGGAAACAAGCTGAAAGATTTTGAGCAGTACTGTGAGAAACAGGTAAGCTTAATTAAAACTAAAATGTTCTTTTGAATGGAGCTGTGTCGAGGGAGCTTTACTCTGTATGCAGCCCCATGCTGAACCTGTCCTGGGAGTGTTTGATGGGGGACAGTGTAGAGGGAGCTTTACTCTGTATCGAACCCCGTGCTGTACCTGTCCTGGGAGTGTTTGATGGGGGCACAGTGTAGAGGGAGCTTTACTCTGTACGCAGCCCCGTGCTGAACCTGTCCTGGGAGTGTTTGATGGGGGCACAGTGTAGAGGGAGCTTTACTCTGTATCTGACCCCGTGCTGTACCTGTCCTGGTAGTGTTTGATGGGGACAGTGTAGAGGGAGCTTTACTCTGTATCTAACCCCGTGCTGGACCTGTCCTGGGAGTGTTTGATGGGGACAGTGTAGAGGGAGTTTTACTCTATATCGAACCCCGTGCTGTACCTGTCCTGGGAGTGTTTGATGGGGGACAATGTAGAGGGAGCTTTGCTCTGTATCTAACCCCGTGCTGTACCTGTCCTGGGAATGTTTGATGGGGACAGTGTAGAGGGAGCTTTACTCTGTATCTAACCCCGTGCTGGACCTGTCCTGGGAGTGTTTGATGGGGACAGTGTAGAGGGAGTTTTACTCTGTATCTAATCCCGTTGTGTAACTGTCCTGGGAGTGTTTGATGGGGACAGTGTAGATGGAGATTTACTCTGTATCTAACCCCGTCCTGTACCTGTCCTGGGAGTGTTTGATGGGGGGTCAGTGTAGACGGAGCTTTACTCTGTATCGAACCCCGTGCTGTACCTGTCCTGGGAGTGTTTGATGGGGTACAGTGTAGAGGGAGCTTTACTCTGTATCTAACCCCCTGCTGTACCTGTCCTGGGAGTGTTTGATGGGGGACAGTGTAGAGGGAGCTTTACTCTGTATCTAACCCCGTTGTGTACCTGTCCTGGGAGTGTTTGATGGGGGTACAGTGTAGAGGGAGCTTTACTCTGTATGTAACCCCGTGCTGTACCTGAACTGGGAGTGTTTGATGGGGGTACAGTGTAGAGGGAGCTTTACTCTGTATCTAACCCTGTGCTGCAACTCTCCTGGGAGTGTTTGATGGGGGACAGTGTAGAGGGAGCTTTACTCTGTATGTAACCCCGTGCTGTACCTGTCCTGGGAGTGTGTGATGGGGGGACAGTGTAGAGGGAGCTTTACTCTGTATCTAACCCCATGCTGTACCTGTCCTGGGAGTGTTTGATGGGCAGTGTAGTGGGAGCTTTACTCTGTATTTTCACACTGTTTCCTCTGTTTTCAGTTGGGAACTCTGGACTTTTACACAAAGACTATTGCACACACTCCAGATTCGATGAAGAAACTTTTGAAGGATCACTGCCTACAACTGGTGAAGGAGATTTGTGATTCTCTGGGTGAATGTGGGAAGGAGATGGAGCCGGAGATTTCTGATCTTGAGAAGACATTGTGTGCTGAGATTGAGAATGCAGTTCAGTCTTTCACAGAGACTTTCAATTCAGTGATTCAGTGCCTAAAGCAAGAGAGAGTAACGGAGTTGAAAAGTTTCTGCAATCAGAAGGTACTTCAGATTCCATATCAGTTGATTTTCAGTGTGATATTTTATTCACCGACGGTACCTGGGCATTGCTGGCTGTACTAGCATTTCCTGCCCTCCCAAAGGGCATTTTCAGAGTCAAACACATTGCTGTGGCTCTGGAGTCACGTATCGGCCAGACAGGGTAAGGACGGCAGATTTCCGTCTCTAACGGACATTAGTGAACCAGAGGGTTTTTTCCGACAATCGACAATGGTTTCATGGTAATCAGTCATCTCCTAATGTCAGAATTTTGTGGAATACAACTTTCACCACCTGCCGTGGCAGGATTCACATTCTGCTCCCCACAGATTGGATTTCTATTGCAGCAACAATACGACACTGCGACATACACCCCGAACGTTCCAGAGCAATCTTTATTCAGTGTCGGAACTAGTGCTATACCCCTACAGTCAGTGTTTGATAGGCACAGTGTAGAGGGAGCTTTACTCTGTATCTAACCCCGTGCTGTACCTGTCCTGGGAGTGTTTGATGGGGGGACAGTGTAGAGGGAGCTTTACTCTGTATCTAATCCCGTGCTGTACCTGTCCTGGGAGTGTTTGATAGGCACAGTGTAGAGGGAGCTTTACTCTGTATCTAACCCCGTGCTGTACCTGTCCTGGGAGTGTTTGATGGGGGGACAGTGTAGAGGGAGCTTTACTCTGTATCTAACCCTGTGCTGTCCCTGTCCTGGGAGTGTTTGATGGGGGACAGTGTAGACAGATATTTACTCTCTCTAACAAGATGTTTTTGTCTCTCCATTAGGAGACAGATACGAAGAACATTCCGGAAATGTTGAAGACCAGCCCACGTTCGATGCAGGTTCTCCTGGGGAAGAAACGTAATGAGCTGGTGAATGATTTTAAACAACAGCTGAGAATCAGTGACGCAGAGAGTGCTGGATTTGTTCTTGAGTTGGAGAGGGCGTTAAAAAGTGAGATTCACACTTTCACCAAGTCTCATCAGCTCATGTTCCAGAGGTCCATTGAAACACTAAAGAAGGAAAAGCTGGAAGATTTTCAAACTTACAGCAAGAAACAAGTAATTGAGAGGAAATATTCAGAATTTGGGAATGGTGGAGTGGAGAGAGAGCTTCACTCCATAAATAATGCAATACTCTTCCCACCCTCCGAGTGTTTGATGGGGACAGTGTGGAGGGAGCTGTACACTGTATCAGACCCCGTGCTGTACTTGTCCTGGGAGTGTTTGATGGGGACAGTGTAGAGGGAGCTTTACTCTGTATCTAACCCCGTGCTGTACCTGTCCTGGGAGTGTTTCATGGGGACAGTGTAGGGGGAGCTTTACTCTGTATTTATCCGTTTGCAATAGCTGGCCTGGAAGTGTTTGACAGGGGACAGTATGGAGGGAGCTTTACTCTGTATCTAACCCCATGCTGTGCCCCTCTGGGAGTGTTTGATCAGGGACAGTGTAGAGAGAGCTTTACTCCTTATCTCACCCCTTGCAGTATCTGTCCTGGGACTGTGTCATGGGGACAGTGTAGAGGGAGCTTTACTCTGTATCTAAGCCCGTGCTGTACCTGTCCTGGGAGTGTTTGATGGGGGGACAGTGTAGAGGGAGCTTTACTCTGTATCTAACCCCGTGCTGTACCTGTCCTGGGAGTGTTTGATGGGGGTACAGTGTAGAGGGAGTTTTCTCTGTATCTCACCCTGTGCTGTACCTGTCCTGGGAGTGTTTGATGGGGGACAGTGTAGAGGGAGCTTTACTCTGTATCTAACCCCGTGGTATACCTGTCCTGGGAGTGTTTGATGGAGGACAGTGTAGAGGGAGCTTTACTCTGTACCTTACCCCGTGCTGTACCTGTACTGGGAGTGTTTGATGGGAGTACAGTGTAGAGGCGGCTTTTCTCTGTACCTAACCCCGTGCTGTACTTGTCCTGGGAGTGTTTGATGGGGACAGTGTGGAGAGGGATTTACTCTGTATAACCCCGTGCTGTACCTGTCCTGGGAGTGTTTGACGGGGGGACAGTGTAGAGGGAGCTTTACTCTGTATCTAACCCCGTGCTGTACCTGTCCTGGGAGTGTGTGATGGGCAGTGTAGTGGGAGCTTTACTCTGTATTTTCACACTGTTTCCTCTGTTTTCAGTTGGGAACTCTGGACTTTTACACAAAGACTATTACACACTCTCCAGATTCGATGAAGAAACTTTTGAAGGATCACTGCCTACAACTGGTGAAGGATTTTTGTGATTCTCTGGGTGAATGTGGGAAGGAGATGGAGCCGGAGATTTCTGATCTTGAGAAGACATTGTGTGCTGAGATTGAGAATGCAGTTCAGTCTTTCACAGAGACTTTCAATTCAGTGATTCAGTGCCTAAAGCAAGAGAGAGTAACGGAGTTGAAAAGTTTCTGCAATCAGAAGGTACTTCAGATGCCATATCAGTTGATTTTCAGCGTGATATTTTATTCATCCACGGTACCTGGGCATTGCTGGCTGTACTAGCATTTCCTGCCCTCCCAAAGGGCATTTTCAGAGTCAAACACATTGCTGTGGCTCTGGAGTCACGTATCGGCCAGACAGGGTAAGGACGGCAGATTTCCGTCTCTAACGGACATTAGTGAACCAGAGGGTTTTTTCCGACAATCGACAATGGTTTCATGGTAATCAGTCATCTCCTAATGTCAGAATTTTGTGGAATACAACTTTCACCACCTGCCGTGGCAGGATTCACATTCAGCTCCCCACAGATTGGATTTCTATTGCAGCAACAATACGACACTGCGACATACACCCCGAACGTTCCAGAGCAATCTTTATTCAGTGTCGGAACTAGTGCTATACCCCTACAGTCAGTGTTTGATAGGCACAGTGTAGAGGGAGCTTTACTCTGTATCTAACCCCGTGCTGTACCTGTCCTGGGAGTGTTTGATGGGGGGACAGTGTAGAGGGAGCTTTACTCTGTATCTAACCCCGTGCTGTACCTGTCCTGGGAGTGTTTGATGGGGGGACAGCGTAGAGGGAGCTTTACTCTGTATCTCACCCCGTGCTGTACCTGTCCTGGGAGTGTTTGATGGGGGGACAGTGTAGAGGGAGCTTTACTCTGTATCTAATCCTGTGCTGTACCTGTCCTGGGAGTGTTTGATGGGGGACAGTGTAGACAGATATTTACTCTCTCTAACAAGATGTTTTTGTCTCTCCATTAGGAGACAGATACGAAGAACATTCCGGAAATGTTGAAGACCAGCCCACGTTCGATGCAGGTTCTCCTGGGGAAGAAACGTAATGAGCTGGTGAATGATTTTAAACAACAGCTGAGAATCAGTGACGCAGAGAGTGCTGGATTTGTTCTTGAGTTGGAGAGGGCGTTAAAAAGTGAGATTCACACTTTCACCAAGTCTCATCAGCTCATGTTCCAGAGGTCCATTGAAACACTAAAGAAGGAAAAGCTGGAAGATTTTCGAACTTACAGCAAGAAACAAGTAATTGAGAGGAAATATTCAGAATTTGGGAATGGTGGAGTGGAGAGAGAGCTTCACTCCATAAATAATGCAATGCTCTTCCCACCCTCCGAGTGTTTGATGGGGACAGTGTGGAGGGAGCTGTACACTGTATCAGACCCCGTGCTGTACTTGTCCTGGGAGTGTTTGATGGGGACAGTGTAGAGGGAGCTTTACTCTGTATCTAACCCCGTGCTGTACCTGTCCTGGGAGTGTTTCATGGGGACAGTGTAGGGGGAGCTTTACTCTGTATTTATCCGTTTGCAATAGCTGGCCTGGAAGTGTTTGACAGGGGACAGTATGGAGGGAGCTTTACTCTGTATCTAACCCCATGCTGTGCCCCTCTGGGAGTGTTTGATCAGGGACAGTGTAGAGGGAGCTTTACTCCTTATCTAACCCCTCGCAGTATCTGTCCTGGGACTGTGTCATGGGGACAGTGTAGAGGGAGCTTTACTCTGTATCTAAGCCCGTGCTGTACCTGTCCTGGGAGTGTTTGATGGGGGGACAGTGTAGAGGGAGCTTTACTCTGTATCGAACCCTGTGCCATTCCTGTCCTGGGAGTTTTTGATGGGGACAGTGTAGAGGGAGCTTTACTCTGTCTCTAACCCGGTGCTGTACCTGCCCTGGGAGTTTTTGATGGGGGACAGTGTAGAGGGAGCTTTACTCTGTATCTAACCCCATACTGCACCTGTCCTGGGAGTGTTTGATGGGGGGACAGTGTGGTGTGGGTTTCACTCTGGTACTGACTCTGTTTTGTATTTCAGATGCAAGATACCCAGGGCACTGCAGAACCATTGGAGATCAGTCCACGAGCCATGTGATGGGGATAGTTTGATTGGGAACAGTGTTGAGGGAGCTTTACTCTGTAACTGACTCTTTTGTATTTCAGAAGGAAGATACACAGGATATTACACAACGATTGAAGACCAGTCCACGAGCAATGGAGCTCCTTCTGGAGAAGAAAGTCGCTGAGCTGAAGAATGATTTTGAGAAGCAGCTGACAGTGACTGAGGGGGAAACATCCTCATATGTTAAAGAGTTGGACCAGCAATTGCGGAAGGTGTGTGAGGACTTCAATCGCGAATACCAGGGACTATTTGCGTGTGCGGTTCGGGAATTGAAGGGAAACAAGCTGAAAGATTTTG
Source organism: Carcharhinus amblyrhynchos (assembly GCF_965287045.1). Taxonomy (NCBI): domain Eukaryota; kingdom Metazoa; phylum Chordata; class Chondrichthyes; order Carcharhiniformes; family Carcharhinidae; genus Carcharhinus; species Carcharhinus amblyrhynchos. The sequence continues at coordinate 59,434 of NW_027649989.1, forward strand.
AGCAGTACTGTGAGAAACAGGTAAGCTTAATTAAAACTAAAATGTTCTTTTGAATGGAGCTGTGTCGAGGGAGCTTTACTCTGTATGCAGCCCCATGCTGAACCTGTCCTGGGAGTGTTTGATGGGGGACAGTGTAGAGGGAGCTTTACTCTGTATCGAACCCCGTGCTGGACCTGTCCTGGGAGTGTTTGATGGGGGCACAGTGTAGAGGGAGCTTTACTCTGTACGCAGCCCCGTGCTGAACCTGTCCTGGGAGTGTTTGATGGGGGCACAGTGTAGAGGGAGCTTTACTCTGTATCTGACCCCGTGCTGTACCTGTCCTGGTAGTGTTTGATGGGGACAGTGTAGAGGGAGCTTTACTCTGTATCTAACCCCGTGCTGGACCTGTCCTGGGAGTGTTTGATGGGGACAGTGTAGAGGGAGTTTTACTCTGTATCGAACCCCGTGCTGTACCTGTCCTGGGAGTGTTTGATGGGGGACAGTGTAGAGGGAGCTTTGCTCTGTATCTAACCCCGTGCTGTACCTGTCCTGGGAATGTTTGATGGGGACAGTGTAGAGGGAGCTTTACTCTGTATCTAACCCTGTGCTGTACCTGTCCTCGGAGTGTTTGATGGGGGGACAGTGTAGAGGGAGCTTTACTCTGTACGCAGCCCCATGCTGAACCTGTCCTGGGAGTGTTTGATGGGGACAGTGTAGATGGAGATTTACTCTGTATCTAACCCCGTCCTGTACCTGTCCTGGGAGTGTTTGATGGGGGGTCAGTGGAGAGGGGGCTTTACTCTGTATTTAACCCCGTGTTGTACCTGTCCTGGGAGTGTTTGATGGGGGACAGTGTAGAGCGAGCTTTGCTCTGTATCTAACCCCGTGCTGTACCTGTCCTGGGAGTGTTTGATGGGGACAGTGTAGTGGGAGCTTTACTCTGTATCTAACCCCGTTGTGTACCTGTCCTGGGAGTGTTTGATGGGGGACAGTGTAGAGGGAGCTTTACTCTGTATCTAACCCTGTGCTGTACGTGTCCTGGGAGTGTTTGGTGGGGGACAGTGTCGAGGGAGCTTTACTCTGTGTCTAACCCCGTGCTGTACCTGTCCTGGGAGTGTTGGATGGGGGGACAGTGTCGAGGCAGCTTTACTCTGTACCTAACCCCGTGCTGTACCTGTCCTGGGAGTGTTTGATGGGAACAGTGTCGAGGGAGCTTTACTCTGTATCTAACCCCGTGCTGTACCTGTCCTGGGACTGTTTGATGGGGGACAGTGTAGAGGGAGCTTTACTCTGTATCGACCCCGTGCTGTGCCTGTCCTCGGTGTGTTTGATGGGGACAGTGTTATGGAGGCTTCACTCTGTAACTGACTCTGTTTTGTATTTCAGATGCGAGATACACAGGATACTACACAACGATTGAAGACCAGTCCACGAGCAATGCAGGATCTTCTGGAGATGAAAGTCACTGAGCTGATGAATGATTTTGAGAAGCAGCTGACAGTGACTGAGGAGGAAAAATCCTCATTTGTTAAACAGTTTTACCAGGAATTGCAGAATGTGTGTGAAGACTTCAATCGCGAATACCAGGGACTATTTGCGAGCGCAGTTCGGGAATTGGAGGGAAACAAGCTGAAAAATTTTGAGGAATACTGCGAGAAAGAGGTAAGCTTAATTAAAACTAAAGTGTGCTTTTAAATGGAGCTCTGGAGAGGGAGATTTATTCTGTATCTAACCCCGTGCTGTATCTGCCCTGGGAGTGTTTGATGGGGGACAGTGTAGAGGGAGCTTTACTCTGTATCTAACCCCGTGCTGTACCTGTCCTGGGAGTGTTTGATGGGGGACAGTGTAGAGGGAGCTTTACTCTGTATCTAACCCCGTGCTGTACCTGTCCTGGGAGTGTTTGATGGGGACAGTGTAGAGGGAGCTTTACTCTGTATCTAACCCCGTGCTGTTCCTGTCCTGGGAGTGTTTGATGGGGACAGTGCAGAGGGGTCTTCACTCTGTAACTGACTCTGTTTTGTATTTCAGATGCGAGATACACAGGATACTACACAACGATTGAAGACCAGTCCACGAGCAATGCAGGATCTTTTGGAGGTGGAAGTCACTGAACTGAAGAATGATTTTAAGAAGCAGCTGACAGTGACTGAGGAGGAAAAATCCTCATATGTTAAAGAGTTGGACCAGGAATTGCAGAAGATGTATGAAGACTTCAAGCGTGAGACTGCGGTTCGGGAATTGAAGCAAAAAAAGATGAAAGATTTTGAGCAATACTGCAAGCAACAGGTACGCTGAATTAAAACTAAAATATGCTTTTGAATGGAGCTGTGTAGAGGGAGCTTTACTCTCTATTTAACCCCAAAGAGTACCTGTCCTGGGAGTGTTTGACAGGCATGATGTGGAGATGCCAGTGTTGGACTGGGCTAAACACACGAAAAAGTCTGACAACACCAGGTTTAAATCCAACCGATTTATTTGATAGTAAACTCACAAGCTTTCGAGGTTTCCCTCTTCGTCAGGTGAATGGAGAGTTCTGGCCTCAGAGAGAGCATATAACAGCAGACAGTTTACAGATTACTGATTCGAATGCGAATCTTTACACCTAACCTGCTATTCAAGTCTTAAAGAGGCCGACAATGTGAGTGGAAGGAGCATTAAGCACAGGTTAAAGAGATGTGAATTGTCTCCAGACAGTACAGTAAGTGAGGTTTAGCAAACCCAGGCAAGTCACGGGGGTTACAGATTGTGCGACCTAGGTCCCTCTGTGTTTCTGTACTCTTAATGGTCCTACCATTTATTGTACAACTCCCCCCCTACGTTATTTCTTCCAAAATGCATCACCTCGCATTTATCTGGATTAAATTCCATCTGCCATTTCTCTGCCCAATATACCAGCCTATCTATATCCTGCTGTATTGTCCAACACTGCTCATCAGTATCAGCAAGTTCAGCCATCTTTGTGTCATCTGCAAACTTGCTGATCACACCACTTACTCCCTCTTCCAAATCATTTATAAATATTACAAATAGCAGAGGTCCCAGTACTGAGCCCTGCGGAACACCGCTCGTCACAGACCTCCAGCTAGAAAAAGACCCTTCCACTGCTGTCCTCTGTCTCCTATTACCAAGCCAGTTCTCAATCCATCTAGCCACCTGTCCTTGTATCCATGAGCCTTAACCTTTTTCACCAACCTACCATGAGGGACTTTGTCAAATGCCTTACTGAAATCCATACAGACGACATCAACGGCTCGTCCTTCGTCAACCGTTTTTGTCACCTCCTCAAAAAATTCTACCAGATTTGTAATGCACGACCTCCCCTTTACAAAACCATGTTGCCTGTCACTAATGAAATTGTTATGTTCTAAATGCACATACATCCTACCTCTCAGAATCCCCTCTAACAACTTGCCTACCACGGTCTATAATTACCCGGGTTATCCCTGCTACCCTTATTAAACATTTGCTATCCTCCAGTCCTCTGGGACCTCACCTGTGTCCAAAGAAGAGACAAAGATTTCTGTCAGAGGCCCAGCAATTTCATCTCTCGTCTCCCTGAGCAGCCTAGGATAAATACCATCAGGCCCTGGGGATTTGTCAATTTTAATGTTCCCTAAAAAACCTAACACTTCCTCCCTTGTAGTGGAGATTTTCCCCAAAGGGTCAATGACTCCCTACAAGACCCTCCCAGACAACAGGTCCCTTTCCTTTGTGAATACTGATGGAAAGTATTCATTCAGGATCTCCCCCATTCCCTCGGGCTCTAAACATAGTCCCCCTCCTTTGTCCCTGAGAGGTCCGATTTTTTCTCTAACATATGTTCCTAAAATGTGAGTAAAATGCCTTTGGATTATCCTTAATCCTGTCTGCCAAGACCATTTCATGACCTCTTTTTGCCCTTCTAACTCCCTGTTTGAGTTCTCTCCGACTCTCTCTGTATTCCTCCAGAGCTCTCTCTGTTCTCAGTTGGCTGTTCCTAACATATGCCTCTCTTTTCTTTCTGACCAAGTCCTCAATATCCCTAGTTACCCACGGCTCTCTAATCCTACCTTTCCCATCCTTCCTCTTCACAGGCACGTGTCTGTCCTGCAGCCTTATCACATGCCCCTTAAAAGACTTCCACATACCAGACGTGGACTTACCCTCGAACATCCTCTCCCAATCAATGGCCACTAATTCCTGCCTAATCCGGCTATATCTAGCCTTTCCCTAATTTAGCACCCTACCCTTTGGACAACACTCATCGTTTCCCATTAGTATCCTGAAGTGGACAGAATTGTGGTCACTATTTGCCACATGTTCCCCTCCTGCAACCTCGATCACCTGACCAGGCTCATTTCCCAGAACTAAATCCAGTACAGCCCCCTCTCTAGTCGGGCTATCTACATACTGCTCCAAAGAGCCTTCTAGTACACACTTTACAAATTCCTCCCCGTCTGGACCCCCAGCCCTAGGCACCTTCCAATCCACACCAGGGAGATTAAAGTTTCCCGCTACAACAACCCTATTTTTTCTGCACCAGTCCAGAATTTCCTTACATGTACATTCTTCCACTTCCCGTGGGCTATTTGGTGGCCTATAGTGCACCCCCAGCTCCACCCACAGTGACTCTTTGCACGCCTCCTCTAAATTATCCTCCCTCTGCACTGCTGTGATGTGTTCCCTAACTAACAACGCCACTCCCTCACCTCTTTTTGACGCTCCTCCGTCACGCCGAAAATACTTATACCCTGGAATATTCAGCTGCCAGTCCTGTCCTTCTTTTAACCACGTCTCCGTCACCGCAACCACATCCAAATTCCGCATAAGCATTAAAGCCCTAAGTTTGTCCGGCTTACCAGTTATGCTCCTCACATTGAAGCAGATGCACTCCAGACCTCCAGGCCTACTCAGGTCCTGCTTCTCCAGAATGCTCCTCTTCTTATCTAACCTTACCCCGGCAACTAACCCGTCCCCAGCCTCAGTGCCTACTGAGCTATTGGTTTGATCCCCACCCCCCCACTCCACATTAGTTTAAACCCTGCCGAAACACTCCAGCTAACCTCCCAGCTGAGATATTTGTGCCCTTCCCATTTAAGTGGACTCCCTCCTTCCCATACAGGTGCCCTTCTCTCACAAAAACTTCCCAATGATCAACGAATATAAAACCTTCCTTCTTGCACCAATCTTTCAGCCACGCGTTCAATTGAAGGATCTCGCTGTTCCTAGCCCCACTAACACTAGGCACCGGGAGCACTCCAGAGATTGCTACCCGAGAGGCCTCACTCTTTAGTCTAGCACCCATCTCCCTGAATTGCTCTCGTATTACCCCCCTGCTCTTCCTACCTATGTCCTTCTCACCTATATGTACGATCATGTCTGTTTGATTCCCTTCGCCCTTTAGTATACTCCCTACCCTCTCCGAGACACCCAGGACCCCGGCACCAGGGAGTCAGGCTACCATCCTGGGTCTCATTTGCGCCCACAGAACCGCCTGTCTGTGCCTCTAACCATCACATCCCCCACCACTATTTCTCTCCTCGTCTCCTACTTTCCCTTCTGGGCCACGGAGGCGATCTGGTCCTCATGACTTACTCCTGGAGGGTCATCTCCCTCCACAGAATCCAAAACAATATACCTATTTTGAAGGGGGATACCCACAGGGGATTCCTCTACTGACTGATCACTCCCCTCCCCTCTCCCATCTCTCGCCCATCCCTTGTTATTTTGGGAGACTGCCACTAGGGTCCTACCTGGCACTGCCTCATCCACAAAGGCTGTCAAGCTCACGAAGCAAGGTGTATTTCTGAAGCACAACTTAAGCTGCACAAGTCCAGAGCCACCAGTGCAGCAATGACAGTGTCTACACAAGTCTGTCCAATATGTGCCAGGACATTGCGTGCCCGAATTGGCCCTGATCAGTCATCTTCGGACACACCGCAACCAGCCTCAAAATGACTAATGGTGTCGAGGTCCTCATCGATAACGATGGACAAACATATCTGTCCTGGGAGTGTTTGATGGGGACAGTGCAGAAGGAGCTTTACTCTGTATCTAACCCCGTGCTGTACCTATCCTGGGAGTGTTTGATGGGGGACAGTGTAGAGGGAGCTTTACTCTGTATCTAACCCCGTGCTGTACCTGTCCTGGGAGTGTTTGATGGGGACAGTGTAGAGGGAGCTTTACTCTGTATCTAACCCCGTGCTGTACCTGTCCTGGGAGTGTTTGATGGGGACAGTGTAGAGGGAGCTTTACTCTGCATCTAACCCCGTGCTGTACCTTTCCTGGGAGTGTTTGATGGGGGACAGTGCAGAGGGAGCTTTACTCTGTATCTAACCCCGTGCTATACCTGTCCTGGGAGTGTTTGATGGGGGGACAGTGTAGAGGGAGCTTTACTCTGTATCTAACCCCGTGCTGTACCTGTCCTGGGAGTGTTTGATGGGGGGACAGTATAGAGGGAGCTTTACTCTGTATCTAACCCCGTGCTGTACCTGTCCTGGGAGTGTTTGATGGGGGGACAGTGTAGAGGGAGCTTTATTCTGTATCTAACCCCGTGCTGTACCTGTCCTGGGAGTGTTTGATGGGGACAGTGTAGAGGGAGCTTTACTCTGTATCTAACCCCGTGCTGTCCCTGTCCTGGGAGTGTTTGATGGGGGGACAGTGTAGAGGGAGCTTTATTCTGTATCTAACCCCGTGCTGTACCTGTCCTGGGAGTGTTTGATGGGGGGACAGTATAGAGGGAGCTTTACTCTGTATCTAAACCCGTGCTGTACCTGTCCTGGGAGTGTTTGATGGAGGGACAGTGTAGAGGGAGCTTTACTCTGTATCTAACCCTGTACTGTACCTGTCCTGGGAGTGTTTGATGGAGGGACAGTGTAGAGGGAGCTTTACTCTGTATCTAACCCTGTGCTGTACCTGTCCTGGGAGTGTTTGATGGAGGGACAGTGTAGAGGGAGCTTTACTCTGTATCTAACCCTGTGCTGTACCTGTCCTGGGAGTGTTTAAGAACATAAGAACATAAGAAATAGGAGCAGGAGTAGGCCATCTAGCCCTTCGAGCCTGCCCCGCCATTCAATAAGATCATGGCTGATCTGTCGTGGCTCAGTTCCACTTTCCCGCCCTCTCCCCATAACCCTTAATCCCTTCTCTTATCAAAAACCCATCAACCCGCTTCTTAAAAATATTTAGCGAGGCAGCCTCCACCACTTCAACGGGCAGAGAATTCCAGAGATTCACCACCCTTTGAGTGAAGAAGTTCCTCCTCAACTCCGTTCTAAACCGCCTACCCTTTATCTTGAGGCTGTGCCCCCTAGTCCTACTGTCTTTTTTGAGCGGGAAGAGTCTCTCCACCTCTATCCTATCCATCCCATTCATCATCTTATACGTCTCAATGAGATCTCCCCTCATTCTTCTAAACTCTAACGAGTACAAGCCTAGTTTATTCAGCCTCTCCTCATAGCTCAATCCCCTCAACTCTGGTATCAGCCTAGTAAACCTCCTCTGCACTCCCTCCAGGGCCAAAATATCCTTGCGCAGGTGCGGCGCCCAAAACTGCACACAGTACTCCAGCTGCGGCCTCACCAATGCCCTATACAGCTGCAGCAAGACCTCCCTACTTTTATATTCAATCCCCCTCGCTATGAAGGCCAGCATCCCATTCGCCTTCCTGACCACCTGCTGCACCTGCAAGCTGGGTTTTTGCGATTCATGCACAAGGACCCCGAGGTCCCTCTGCACCGTCGCCTGATGGGGGGACAGTGTAGAGGGAGCTTTACTCTGTACCTAACCCCGTGCTGTACCTGTCCTGGTGTGGATGGGGTGTCAGGGAGTTGTAGTAGCTCTGGATGGGGGAACATGTCGCCTCCTTTCAGGGCGGTTTGTCCATTCTTTGTCCCCACCTGACACTCAGCTGTCACCTGTGGCTCCCCGTAGCTGTTTGCATGCGACAGCGGCCACGCCCCAGGCAACGGCCTCGACAAGCCGGCTAAACCAGGTGAGGCTACCCGATGGGTCTCAACCCTCGGTGAGATAGGGAGATGTCTGTCCCAGCATGTGAAGACAGAGTCCGGCAGATTGAGCGGAAGAGACCAGTGAAAGGTCCAATGGTCAAGAAGGCGGTCTCTGCAAGCACCGTGGAACGTGAAGAGCAGGATAAGACACAGAAACATCCTGGTCATCCACTGTGCCTCGTCCCACCTCCAGCCGTCTTGACTCTTGTCTTGCCACTGGATCTAGATGGGAATTGGGAAGGGAGAGTGAGGCTGACTCTGCGCAACTCTCCCTCACTTCAATCCAAATCAAACACTAGTTTTGATACCATCATCATCCTGTTCAACCCTTGAAGTCCTGTGGCGATGGGTGAGTGATGAAGCAGCAGGTGTGGATACACTGGGAGCTGTAGTCACGGACCTGCACACAGGCGGCTCAGGTCTAATGGTCGTTTTCCACTGACTGAAGCAGCAGTGAAACTCGGCGTCTACCCGGGTTACTGAGCAGTCCTCTTCAGGAACGCACTGCTCACCTCGATGAGAATGATGAAGAGATACAGGCTCCAGTCGTTGAAAAGCACTGTCTTCATCAGGCCTGTCAGAATGACCCATCTCCAGCTGCCAAGAGAAATGCTTTTACCAGGGCTCACAGGACAGTCCAGAGTAAACTGAGTAAAATGCAGGATACCTGGCTGAGTGCCAAGGCAGATGAAATACAGGGATACGCTGACAGAAACGATTTGAAACGGTTCTATGAAGCCCTCAACACTCTCTCTAGACCTCAATGTCTCGGGAGTTCCCCCCTCCTGAGTACAGATGGTACAACTCTCATTACAGAGAGGGCTCAGATCATGCAGAGATGGGCTGATCACTATGAAACCGTCCTCAACCGACCGTCATCTATTAACGATGAGCCAAGAGACAGGATTCCCCAGGTCGATATCAACAGCGCCATGGATGACCCACCGGTAGTTGCCGAAGACATGGAAGCTGTCATCCAGTTATCCAGTGGCAAAGCCCCAGGGGCAGATGCCAAACCCGCAGAGATCTATAAAGCTGCTGGTCCTGTACTTATCGAGAAACTCACCGAGTTGTTCCAGTCCTTTTGGAAGCAAGATCCATTCCTCAGGAACTTAAAGATGCTTCCATCGTACACCTCTACAAGAGGAAGGGCAATCGGTAAGTATGGAACAGCCACTGAGGAATCTCGCTGCTCTCCATCACAGGAAAAACCCTCGCAAGAGTCCTGCTAAATCGTCTGGTCACTCATCTGGAGCTGGGCCTGTTTCCAGAGTCACAGTGTGGCTTCCACAAAGGTTGTGGGACTATTGACATGATTTTTGCTGGGCGCCAGCTTCAGGAGAAGTGTCAGGAGCAGAATCGCGAGCTCTGCACAACCTTTGTTGACCTTGCGAAAGCCTTTGACACTGCCAGCTTATAAGGCCTGTGGAGGATCATGTCAAAGTTTGGCTGCCCCCCCATCTCCGCCAAATTCATTCAGATGGTACGCCAGTTCCATGATGGCCAGGGTACTGGATGGCGGAGAATCCTCTGAGTCATTCCCAGTCACCAGTGGTGTCTAACAGGGCTGTGTGCTCGCACCCACACTGTTCAGCATGATGTTTACTGCCATGCTGAATGATCTCTTCCAGGACAGTGTTGCTGGAATCAGCCTCAAGAACAGAGTGGATGGGAAGTTTTTCAACCTGAAGAGACTTCAAGCTATTACCAAAGTGAGAGAGACTGTTCTGAGAGATTTCCTCTTTGCCGATGACTGCGCCCTGTATACTGGCTCAGAGCCAGAGATGCAAGTCAGTATGGACAAATTTTCCACGGCTTGTGACAACTTTGGACTCACCATCAACATTAAAAAGACTGAAGTCATGCACCAGCCTGTTCCTCATGCACCGTACACAGAACCCATAATCACAGTCAAAGGGCAGAAACTACAGGCTTTGGACCAGTTCACTTATCTGGGCAGCACCCTCTCCCAAGCAGTGACTATTGATACAGAAGTTAACTGCAGACTGGCCAAGGCAAGTTCTGCTTTTGATAGACTGCGCTCCGCTGTATGGGAACGGCGAGGAATCAGCCCAGCAACAAAACTGAAGGTCTACAGCACCGCAGTACTCACTACCCTCCTGTATGCCTGTGAAACGTGGACTGTGTATCAAAGGCATGCAAGACAGCTCAACCATTTCCACATGACTTGTCTTCACAGAATATTACGCATCAGATGCCAAGACAAAGTACCAGACACTGAAGTTCTCTCCAGAGCAAGTCTACCATCAGTCCACACACTGCTGATGAGAGCGCAGACCTGGTGGGCAGGTCATGTTATCCGTCTGTCAGATGAGCGCATACCCAAGCAGCTCCTTTTTGGGGAGCTCTCTGCTGGAAGACGCTCGCATGGAGGGCAGAAGAAACGTTTCAGAGACACACTCAAGGCCTCCCTGCAGTCGCTTGACATTGAGACGACCACCTGGGAAACGCTGGCATAAAACTGCCCTACCTGGCGCTGCCTCACCCACAAAGGCTGTCAAGCTCACGAAGCAAGGTGTGTTGCTGAAGCACAACTTAAGCTGCACAAGTCCAGAGCCACCAGCGCGGCAACTACAGTGTCTACACAAGTCTGTCCAATATGTGCCAGGACATTGCGTGCCCGAATTGGCCCTGATCAGTCATCTTCGGACACACCGCAACCAGCTTCAAAATGATTAATGGTGTCGAGGTCCTCATTGATGACGATGGACAAACAACATATCTGTCCTGGGAGTGTTTGATGGAGGGCAGTGTAGAGGGAGCTTTACTCTGTATCTAATCCCGTGCTGTACCTGTCCTGGGAGTGTTTGATGGGGGACAGTGTCGAGGGAGCTTTACTCTGTATCTAACCCCGTGCTGTACCTGTCCAGGGAGTGTTTGATGGGGGGACAGTGTCGAGGGAGCTTTACTCTGTATCTAACCCCGTGCTGTACCTGTCCTGGGAGTGTTTGATGGGGGACAGTGTAGAGGGAGCTTTACTCTGTATCTAACCCCGTGCTGTACCTGTCCTGGGAGTGTTTGATGGGGTCAATGCAGAGGTATCTTTACTCTGTATCTAACCCCTGCTTTCTCTAATTTCAGGTACAGAGTATGAACCCTGAATCAACCTTGATTACGAACACTCCGAATTCGATGAGGAAACCATTGGAAACCAAATTCAAGCAGCTCCTTGATAATTTTCATCGATCTCTGGGTGAAAGTGCGGGCGAGATGGAACTGGAGATTTCGAATCTCGAGACAGAATTTGTGTCTCAAATAGAGACCTGGATTCACAGTTTCACATCCACGTTCTATTGTGTGATTGAACGCCTGAAGCAGCAGCAACTCACGGAGTTTAAGAATTTCTTCAATCAGATGGTAACTTATATTCAGATCAGTGTTTTACAAATGGAATATTCTCGAAGGAGCTTTAATCTGTATGTAACTCCGTGCTGTACCTGTCCTGGGAGTGTTTGATGGGGGGACAGTGTAGAGGGAGCTTTACTCTGTATCTAACCCCGTGCTGTACCTGTCCTGGGAGTGTTTGATGGGGACAGTGTAGAGGGAGATTTACTCTGTATCTAACCCCGTGCTGTACCTGTCCTCGGAGTGTTTGATGGGGGGATAGTGTAGAGGGAGATTTACTCTTTTTCAACCCCGGGCTGGACCTGTCCTGGGTGTGTTTGATGGGGGGACAGTGCAGAGGGCGCTTTACTCTGTATCTAACCCCATGCTGTACCTGTCCTGGGAGTGTTTGATGGGGGACAGTGTAGAGGGAGCTTTACTCTGTATCTAATCCCGTGCTGTACCTGTCCTGGGAGTGTTTGATGGGGGACAGTGTAGAGGGAGCTTTACTCTGTATCTAACCCCTTGCTGGACCTGTCCTGGGAGTGTTTGATGAGGGGACAGTGTGGAGGGAGCTTTACTCTGTATCTAACCCCTGTGCTGGGAGTGTTTGATGGGTACAGTGTAGAGGGAGCTTTACTCTGTATCTAACCCCGTGCTGTACCTGTCCTGGGAGTGTTTGATGAGGGGACAGTGTGGAGGGAGCTTTACTCTGTATCTAACCCCGTGCTGTACCTGTCCTGGGAGTGTTTGATGGGGGACAGTGCAGAGGGAGCTTTACTCTGTATCTAACCCCGTGCTGTACCTGTCCTGGGAGTGTTTGATGGGGACAGTGTAGAGGGAGCTTTACTCTGTACCTAACCCCGTGCTGTCCCTGTCCTGGGAGTGTTTGATGGGGGACAGTGTAGAGGGAGCTTTACTCTGTATCTAACCCTGTGCTGTACCTGTCCTGGGAGTGTTTGATGGGGGGACAGTGTAGAGGGAGCTTTACTCTGTATCTAACCCCGTGCTGTACCTGTCCTGGTGTGGATGGGGTGTCAGGGAGTTGTAGTAGCTCTGGATGGGGGAACATGTTGCGTCCTTTCAGGGCGGTTTGTCCATCCTTTGTCCCCACCTGACACTCAGCTCTTACCTGTGGCTCTCCGTAGCTGTTTACATGCGACAGGGGCCACACCCCGGGCAACGGCCTCGACATGCCGGCCAAACCAGGTGAGGCTAGCCGACGGGTCTCAGCCCTGGGTGAGATAGGGAGATGTCTCTCCCAGCGTGTGAAGACAGAGTCCGGCGGCTTGAGCGGAAGAGACCAGTGGAAGGTCCAATGGTCAAGAAGGCGGTCTCTGCAAGCACCGTGGAACGTGAAGAGCAGGATAAGACACAGAAACATCCTGGTCATCCACTGTGCCTCGTCCCACCTCCAGCCGTCTTGACTCTTGTCTTGCCACTGGATCTAGATGGGAATTGGGAAGGGAGAGTGAGGCTGACTCTGCGCAACTCTCCCTCACTTCAATCCAAATCAAACACTAGTTTTGATACCATCATCATCCTGTTCAACCCTTGAAGTCCTGTGGCGATGGGTGAGTGATGAAGCAGCAGGTGTGGATACACTGGGAGCTGTAGTCACGGACCTGCACACAGGCGGCTCAGGTCTAATGGTCGATTTTCACTGACTGAAGCAGCAGTGAAACTCGGCGTCTACCTGGGTTACTGAGCAGTCCTCTTCAGGAACGCACTGCTCACCTCGATGAGAATGATGAAGAGATACAGGCTCCTGTCGTTGAAAAGCACTGTCTTCATCAGGCCTGTCAGAATGACCCATCTTCAGCTGCCAAGAAAAATGCTTTTACCAGGGCTCACAGGACAGTCCAGAATAAACTGAGTAAAATGCAGGATACCTGGCTGAGTGCCAAGGCAGATGAAATACAGGGATACACTGACAGAAACGATTTGAAACGGTTCTATGAAGCCCTCAACACTGTCGATGGACCTCAATCTCTCGGGAGTTCCCCCTCCTGAGTACAGATGGCACAACTCTCATTACAGAGAGGGCTCAGATCCTGCAGAGATGGGCTGAACACTTTGAAACCGTCCTCAACCGACCGTCATCTATTAACGATGAGCCAAGAGACAGGATTCCCCAGGTCGATATCAACGGCGCCATGGATAACCCACTGGTAGTGGCTGAAGTCACGGAAGCTGTCAGCCAGCTATCCATTGGCAAAGCCCCAGGGGCAGATGCCAAACCCACAGAGATCTACAAAGCTGCTGGTCCTGTACTTATCAAGAAGCTCACCGAGTTGTTCCAGTCCTTTTGGAAGCAAGATCCATTCCTCAGGAACAGAAGAACATAAGAAATAGGAGCAGGAGTAGGCCATCTAGCCCTTCGAGCCTGTCCCGCCATTCAATAAGATCATGGCTGATCTGTCGTGGCTCAGTTCCACATTCCCGCCCTCTCCCCATAACCCTTAATCCCCTCGCTTATCAAAAACCCATCAACCTGCGTCTTAAAAATATTTAGCGAGGCAGCCTCCACCACTTCAACGGGCAGAGAATTCCAGAGATTCACCACCCTTTGAGTGAAGAAGTTCCATCTCAACTCCGTTCTAAACCGCCCCCCTTTATCTTGAGGCTGTGCCCCCTAGTCCTACTGTCCTTTCTGAGCAGGAAGAGTCTCTCCACCTCTATCCTATCAATCCCATTCATCATCTTATACATCTCAATGAGATCCCCCCTCATTCTTCTAAACTCTAACGAGTACAAGCCTAGTTTATTCAGCCTCTCCTCATAGTTCAACCCCCTCAACTCCGGCATCAGCCTAGTAAACCTCCTCTGCACTCCCTCCAAGGCCAAAATATTAAAGATGCTTCCATCGTACACCTCTACAAGAGGAAGGGCAATCGGCAAGTATGCAACAACCACCGAGGAATCTCGCTGCTCTCCATCACAGGAAAAACCCTCGCAAGAGTCCTGCTAAATCATCTGGTCACTCATCTGGAGCTGGGTCTGCTTCCAGAGTCACAGTGTGGCTTCCACAAAGGTTGTGGGACTATTGACATGATTTTTGCTGCGCCTCAACTTCAGGAGAAGTGTCAGGAGCAGAATCGCGAGCTCTACACAACCTTTGTTGACCTCGCGAAAGCCTTTGACACTGCCAGCTTATAAGGCCTGTGGAGGATCATGTCAAAGTTTGGCTGCCCCCCCATCTCCGCCAAATTCATTCAGATGGTACGCCAGTTCCATGATGGCCAGGGTACTGGATGGCGGAGAATCCTCTGAGTCATTCCCAGTCACCAGTGGTGTCAAACAGGGCTGTGTGCTCGCACCCACACTGTTCAGCATGATGTTTACTGCCATGCTGAATGATCTCTTCCAGGACAGTGTTGCTGGAATCAGCCTCAAGTACAGAGTGGATGGGAAGTTTTTCAACCTGAAGAGACTTCAAGCTATTACCAAAGTGAGAGAGACTGTTCTGAGAGATTTCCTCTTTGCCGATGACTGTGCCCTGTATACTGGCTCAGAGCCAGAGATGCAAGTCAGTATGGACAAATTTTCCACGGCTTGTGACAACTTTGGACTCACAATCAACATTAAAAAGACAGAAGTCATTCACCAGTCTGCTCCTCGTGCACCGTACACACAACCCATAATCACAATCAAAGGGCAGAAACTACAGGCTTTGGACCAGTTCACTTATCTTGGCAGCGCCTTCTCCCAAGCAGTGACTATTGATACAGAAGTTAACTGCAGAATAGCAAAGGCAAGTTCTGCTTTCGATAGACTGCGCTGCACTGTATGGGAACGGCGAGGAATCAGCCCAGCAACAAAACTGAAGGTCTACAGCGCCGCGGTACTCACGACCCTCCTCTATACCTGTGAAACGTAGACTGTGTATCAAAGGTATGCAAGACAGCTCAATCATTACCACATGACTTGTCTTCACAGAATATTACGCATCAGATGCCAAGACAAAGTACCAGACACTGAAGTTCTCTCCAGAGCAAGTCTACCATCAGTCCACACACTGCTGATGAGAGCGCAGACCTGGTGGGCAGGTCATGTTATCTGTATGTCAGATGAGCGCATACCCAAGCAGCTCCTCTTTGGGGAGCTCTCTGCTGGAAGACGCTCGCATGGAGGGCAGAAGAAACGTTTCAGAGACACACTCAAGGCCTCCCTGCAGTCGCTTGACATTGAGACGACCACCTGGGAAACGCTGGCATAAAACTGCCCTACCTGGCGCTGCCTCACCCACAAAGGCTGTCAAGCTCACGAAGCAAGGTGTGTTGCTGAAGCAGAACTTAAGCTGCACAAGTCCAGAGCCACCAGTGCAGCAACTACAGTGTCTACACAAGTCTGTCCAATATGTGCCAGGACATTGCGTGCCCGAATTGGCCCTGATCAGTCATCTTCGGACACACCGCAACCAGCCTCAAAATGACTAATGGTGTCGAGGTCCTCATCGATGACGATGGACAAACAACATCTGTCCTGGGAGTGTTTGATGGAGGGCAGTGTAGAGAGAGCTTTACTCTGTATCTAACCCCGTGCTGTAAATGTCCTGGGAGTGTTTGATGGGGGATAGTGTAGAGGGAGCTTTAGTCTCTATCGAACCCCGTGCTGTACCTGTCCTGGGAGTGTTTGATGGGGGACAGTGTAGAGGGAGCTTTACTCTGTATCTAACCCTGTGCTGTACCTGTCCTGGGAGTGTTTGATGGGGGACAGTGTAGAGGGAGCTTTACTCTGTATCTAACCCTGTGCTGTACCTGTCCTGGGAGTGTTTGATGGGGGGACAGTGTAGAGGGAGCTTTACTCTGTATCTAACCCCGTGCTGTACCTGTCCTGGGAGTGTTTGATGTGGGACAGTGTAGAGGGAGCCTTAGTCTGTATCTAACGCCGTGCTGTACCTGTCCTGTGAGAGTTTGATGGGGGACAGTGTCGAGGGAGCTTCACTCTGGATCTAACCCCGTGCTGTCGCTGGCCTGGGATGGGGGGGACAGTGTAGAGGGAGCTTTACTCCATATCTAACCCCATGCAGTACCTGTCCTGGCAGTATTTGATTGGGGCAGTGTAGAGGGAGCTTTACTTTGTATCTAACCCTGTGCTGTACTTGTCCAGGGAGTGGTTGATTGCGGACAGTGCAGAGGGAGCTATACTCTGTATCTAAGCCATGCTGTGCATGTCCTGGGAGTGTTTGATGGAGACAGTGTAGAGGGAGCTTTCCTCTGTATCGAACCTCATGCTGTACCTGTCCTGGGAGTGTTTGATGGGGGGACAGTGCAGAGGGAGCTTTAGTCTGTACCTAACCCCGTGCTGTACCTATCCTGGGAGTGTTTGATGGGAATAGAGTGGAGAAAGCTTTACTCTGTATCCAACCCCGTGCTGTACCTGTCCTGGGAGTGTTTGATGGGGACAGTGTAGAGGGAGCTTTACTCTGAATCGGACCCTGTGCTGTACCTGTCCTGGGAGTGTTTGATGGAGGGACCGTGTAGAGGGAGCTTTACTCTGGATCAAATGCCGTGCTGTACCTGTCCTGGGAGTGTTTGTTGGGGACAGTGCAGAGGGAGCTTTACTCTGTATGTGAATCCGTGCTGTACCTGTCCTGGGAGTGTTTGATGGGGGAGAGTGTAGAGGGAGCTTTACTCTGTATCTCACACCATGCTGTACCTGTCCTAGGAGTGTTTGATGGGGGACAGTTTAGAGGGAGATTTACTCTGTATCTAACCCTATGCTGTACCTGTCCTGGGAGTGTTTGGTGGGGGACAGTGTAGAGGGAGCTTTACTCTGTATCTAACCCCGTGCTGTACCTGTCCTGGGAGTGTTTGATGGGGGAGAGTGTAGAGGGAGCTTTACTCTGTATCTCACACCATGCTGTACCTGTCCTAGGAGTGTTTGATGGGGGACAGTTTAGAGGGAGATTTACTCTGTATCTAACCCCATGCTGTACCTGTCCTGGGAGTGTTTGATGGGGGACAGTGTAGAGGGAGCTTTCCTCTGTATCTAACCTCGTGCTGTACCTGTCCTGGGAGTGTTTGATGGGGGGACAGTGCTGAGGGAGCTTTACTCTGTTTCTAACCCCGTGCTGTACCCGTCCTGGGAGTGTTTGATGGGGGACAGTGTAGAGGGAGCTTTACTCTGTATCTAACCCCGTGCTGTACCTGTCCTGGGAGTGTTCGATGGGGGACAGTGCAGAGGGAGCTTTACTCTGTATCTAACCCCGTGCTGACCTGTCCTGGGAGTGTTTGATGGGGGACAGTGTAGAGAGAACTTTACTCTGTATCTAACCCCGTGCTGTAAATGCCCTGGGAGTGTTTGATGGGGGACAGTGTAGAGGGAGCTTTAGTCTCTATCGAACCCCGTGCTGTACGTGTCCTGGGAGTGTTTGATGGGGGACAGTGTAGAGGGAGCTTTACTCTGTATCTAACCCTGTGCTGTACCTGTCCTGGGAGTGTTTGATGGGGGACAGTGTAGAGGGAGCTTTACTCTGTATCTAACCCTGTGCTGTACCTGTCCTGGGAGTGTTTGATGGGGGGACAGTGTAGAGGGAGCTTTACTCTGTACCTGACCCCGTGCTGTAAATGTCCTGGGAGTGTTTGATGGGGGACAGAGTAGAGGGAGCTTTACTCTGTATCTAACCCCGTGCTGTACCTGTCCTGGGAGTGTTTGATGTGGGACAGTGTAGAGGGAGCCTTAGTCTGTATCTAACGCCATGCTGTACCTGTCCTGGGAGAGTTTGATGGGGGACAGTGTCGAGGGAGCTTCACTCTGGATCTAACCCCGTGCTGTCGCTGGCCTGGGATGGGGGGGACAGTGTAGAGGGAGCTTTACTCCATATCTAACCCCGTGCAGTACCTGTCCTGGCAGTATTTGATTGGGGCAGTGTAGAGGGAGCTTTACTTTGTATCTAACCCTGTGCTGTACTTGTCCAGGGAGTGGTTGATTGCGGACAGTGCAGAGGGAGCTATACTCTGTATCTAAGCCATGCTGTGCCTGTCCTGGGAGTGTTTGATGGAGACAGTGTAGAGGGAGCTTTCCTCTGTATCGAACCTCATGCTGTACCTGTCCTGGGAGTGTTTGATGGGGGGACAGTGCAGAGGGAGCTTTAGTCTGTATCTAACCCCGTGCTGTACCTATCCTGGGAGTGTTTGATGGGAATAGAGTGGAGAAAGCTTTACTCTGTATCCAACCCCGTGCTGTACCTGTCCTGGGAGTGTTTGATGGGGACAGTGTAGAGGGAGCTTTACTCTGAATCGGACCCTGTGCTGTACCTGTCCTGGGAGTGTTTGATGGAGGGACCGTGGAGAGGGAGCTTTACTCTGGATCAAATGCCGTGCTGTACCTGTCCTGGGAGTGTTTGTTGGGGACAGTGCAGAGGGAGCTTTACTCTGTATGTGAATCCGTGCTGTACCTGTCCTGGGAGTGTTTGATGGGGGAGAGTGTAGAGGGAGCTTTACTCTGTATCTCACACCATGCTGTACCTGTCCTAGGAGTGTTTGATGGGGGACAGTTTAGAGGGAGATTTACTCTGTATCTCACACCATGCTGTACCTGTCCTAGGAGTGTTTGATGGGGGACAGTTTAGAGGGAGATTTACTCTGTATCTAACCCCATGCTGTACCTGTCCTGGGAGTGTTTGATGGGGGACAGTGTAGAGGGAGCTTTACTCTGTATCTAACCCCGTGCTGTACCCGTCCTGGGAGTGTTTGATGGGGGACAGTGTAGAGGGAGCTTTACTCTGTATCTAACCCCGTGCTGTACCTGTCCTGGGAGTGTTCGATGGGGGACAGTGCAGAGGGAGCTTTACTCTGTATCTAACCCCGTGCTGACCTGTCCTGGGAGTGTTTGATGGGGGACAGTGTAGAGGGAGCTTTACTCTGTATCTAACCCCGTGCTGTAAATGTCCTGGGAGTGGTTGATGGGGGACAGTGCAGAGGGAGCTTTACTCTGTATCTAAGCACGTGCTGTACCTGTCCTGGGAGTGTTTGATGGGGACAGTGTAGAGGGAGCTTTACTCTGTATCTAACCTCGTGCTGGACCTGTCCTGGGAGTGTTTGATGTGGGACAGTGTAGAGCGAGCTTTAGTCTGTATCTAACCCCGTGCTGTACCTGTCCTGGGAGAGTTTGATGGGGTACAGTATCGAGGGAGCTTCACTCTGGATCTAACCCCGTGCTGTCGCTGGCCTGGGATGGGGGGGACAGTGTAGAGGGAGCTTTACTCCATATCTAACCCCGTGCTGTATCTGTCCTGGGAGTGTTTGATGGGGGGACAGTGTCGAGGGAGCTTTACTCTTTTTCTTACCCCGTGCAGTACCTGTCCTGGGAGTGTTTGATGGGGGACAGTGCAGAGGGAGCTTTACTCTGTATCTAACCCCGTGCTGTATGTGTCCTGGGAGTGTTTGATGGAGGGACCGTGTTGAGGGTGCTTTACTCTGGATCAAATGCCGTGTTGTACCTGTCCTGGGAGTGTTTGTTGGGGACAGTGCAGAGGGAGCTTTACTCTGTATCTAACCCCGTGCTGTACCTGTCCTGGGAGTGTTTGATGGGGGACAGTGTAGAGGGAGCTTTACTTTGTATCTAACCCCGTGCTGTACCTGTCCTGGGAGTGTTTGATTTGGAGAGTGTAGAGGGAGCTTTACTCTGTATCTAACCCTGTGCTGTACCTGTCCTGGGAGTGTTTGATAGGGACAGTGTAGAGGGAGCTTTACTTTGTATCTAACCCTGTGCTGTACCTGTCCTGGGAGTGTTTGATGGGGGACAGTGCAGAGGGAGCTTTACTCTGTATCGAACCCCGTGCTGTACCTGTCCTGGGAGTGTTTGATAGGGACAGTGTAGAGGGAGCTTTACTTTGTATCTAACCCCGTGCTGTACCTGTCCTGGGAGTGTTTGATGGGGAAGTGCAGAGGGAGCTTTACTCTGTATCGAACCCCGTGCTGTACCTGTCCTGGGAGTGTTTGATGGGGAGAGTGTAGAGGCAGCTTTACTCTGTATCTAACCCCGTGCTGTACCTGTCCTGGGAGTGTGTGATGGGGGGACAGTGTAGAGGGAGCTTTACTCTGTATCTAACCCCATGCTGTACTTGTCCTGGGAGTGTTTGATGGGCAGTGTAGTGGGAGCTTTACTCTGTATTTTCACACTGTTTCCTCTGTTTTCAGTTGGGAACTCTGGACTTTTACACAAAGACTATGACACACACTCCAGATTCGATGAAGAAACTTTTGAAGGATCACTGCCTACAACTGGTGAAGGATTTTTGTGATTCTCTGGGTGAATGTGGGAAGGAGATGGAGCCGGAGATTTCTGATCTTGAGAAGACATTGTGTGCTGAGATTGAGAATGCAGTTCAGTCTTTCACAGAGACTTTCAATTCAGTGATTCAGTGCCTAAAGCAGGAGAGAGTAACGGAGTTGAAAAGTTTCTGCAATCAGAAGGTACTTCAGATTCCATATCAGTTGATTTTCAGCGTGATATTTTATTCACCGACGGTACCTGGGCATTGCTGGCTGTACTAGCATTTCCTGCCCTCCCAAAGGGCATTTTCAGAGTCAAACACATTGCTGTGGCTCTGGAGTCACGTATCGGCCAGACAGGGTAAGGACGGCAGGTTTCCGTCTCTAACAGACATTAGTGAACCGGAGGGCTTTTTCCGACAATCGACAATGGTTTCATGGTAATCAGTCATCTCCTAATGTCAGAATTTTGTGGAATACTACTTTCACCACCTGCCATGGCAGGATTCGCGTTCAGCTCCCCACAGATTGGATTTCTATTGCAGCAACAATATGACACTGCGACATACACCCCGAACGTTCCAGAGCAATCTTTATTCAGTGTCGGAACTAGTGCTATACCCCTACAGTCAGTGTTTGATAGGCACAGTGTAGAGGGAGCTTTACTCTGTATCTAACCCCGTGCTGTACCTGTCCTGGGAGTGTTTGATGGGGGCACAGTGTAGAGGGAGCTTTACTCTGTATCTAACCCCGTGCTGTACCTGTCCTGGGAGTGTTTGATGGGGGACAGTGTAGAGGGAGCTTTACTTTGTGTCTAATCCCATGCTGTACCTGTCATAAGAACTTAAGAACATAAGAAATAGGAGCAGGAGTAGGCCATCTGGCCCTTCGAGCCTGCCCCGCCATTCAACAAGATCATGGCTGATCTGTTGTGGCTCAGTTCCACTTTCCCGCCCTCTCCCCATAACCCTTAATCCCCTCTCTTATCAAAAACCCATCAACCCGCGTCTTAAAAATATTTAGCGAGGCAGCCTCCACCACTTCAACGGGCAGAGAATTCCAGAGATTCCCCACCCTTTGAGTGAAGAAGTTCTTCCTCAACTCCGTTCTAAACCGCCCCCCCTTTATCTTGAGGCTGTGCCCCCTAGTCCTACTGTCCTTTCTGAGCGGGAAGAGTCTCTCCACCTCTATCCTATCCATCCCATTCATCATCTTATATGTCTCAATGAGATCTCCCCTCATTCTTCTAAACTCTAACGAGTACAAGCCTAGTTTATTCAGCCTCTCCTCATAGTTCAACCCCCTCAACTCCGGTATCAGCCTAGTAAACCTCCTCTGCACTCCCTCCAAGGCCAGAATATCCTTGCGTAATTGCGGCGACCAAAACTGCACACAATACTCCAGCTGCGGCCTCACCAATGCCCTATACAGCTGCAGCAAGACCTCCCTACTTTTATATTCAATTCCCCTCGCTATGAAGGCCAGCATCCCATTCGCCTTCCTGACCACCTGCTGCACCTGCAGGCTGGGTTTTTGCGACTCATGCACAAGGACCCCGAGGTCCCTCTGCACCGTCGCCTGCTGCAGTTTTTCGCCCCGTAAGTAATAGTCCTTCCTACCATTTTTTGCCGTGTAAGTAATAATCCTTCCTACCATTATTCCTACCAAAGTGGACCACCTCGCACTTGCCAACATTAAATTCCATTTGCCAGTTCCTGGCCCATTCGCCCAGCCTATCTAGATCCTTCTGCAGACTCTCCACACCCTCCGCGCAATTTGCCATTCCACCAATCTTGGTGTCATCAGCAAATTTTGACACCCTACACTCGGTTCCCTCCTCCAGATCATCTATATAAATGGTAAATAGCTGAGGCCCCAGCACCGACCCCTGGGGCACTCCACTAGTCACCAACGGCGAATCCGAATAGCACCCATTGACCCCCACTCTCTGCCTCCTATTTGACAACCAATCCTCTATCCACGCTAACACCCTACCCCCAACTCCATGCCCCCTTACCTTCTGTAATAACGTCTTGTGAGGCACCTTGTCAAACGCCTTCTGAAAATCAAGAAAGACCACATCCACCGGCTCTCCTCTATCCACCGCCCTAGACACATCCTCATAGAACTCCAATAAATTCATCAGACACGACTTCCCCTTAACGAAACCGTGCTGCGTCTGCTCTATCAAGCAATTCCCTTCAAGATGACTCGCTATTTCCTCCTTGATGACGGATTCTAACATTTTACCCACAACAGACGTTAAACTAACCGGCCTATAATTCCCCGCCTTCTGCCTGGCATCCATGTTAAACAACGGTGTAACATTAGCTGTTTTCCAATCTTTCGGCACTTCCCCGGAATCCAGCGATGTCTGGAAAATAACCACCAAGGCATCCACTATCACCTCCGCCATTTCTTTCAGAACCCTCGGATGCATTCCATCCGGTCCTGGGGACTTGTCCACAATCAGTCCCTCCAGTCTGTCGAGCACCGCCTCTCTAGTAACAACAATGTCATCGAGACCCTCCAATCCTACCACCTTTCCATCGCTAACACCCGGCAAATTATTCACGTCCTCCTCCGTGAAGACCGAAACAAAAAAGTTATTCAAGGCCTCAGCCATTTAATATAGAACATAGAACACTACAGCACAAACAGGCCCTTCGGTCCACGAGTTGCGCCGATCACATCAACACCTACCAATCTATAGACCTATCTATAGCCCCCAATCCCATAAAACCCCATGTACTCATCCAGAAGTCTTTTAAAAGACCCCAGCAAGTTCGCCTCCACCACCACTGACGGCAGCCGATTCCATTCACTCACCACCCTCTGAGTGAAAAACTTACCCCTAACATCACTTCTGTACTTGCCTCCCCGCACCTTAAATCTGTGTCCTGTCGTAGCGACCATTTCAACCCGGGGAAATAGCCTCTGAGAGTCCACCCTATCTATTCCTCTCAACATTTTATAAACCTCTATCAGGTCGCCTCTCAACCTTCGTCTCTCCAGGGAAAAGAGTCCTAGCTCCCTCAACCTATCTTCATAAGGCATGCCTCCCAATCCAGGCAACATCCTTGTGAATCTCCTCTGTACCCTTTCAATAGCTTCTACGTCTTTCCTATAGTGAGGCGACCAGAACTGCGCACAGTTCTCCAAATGAGGCCTGACAAGGGTCTTATAAAGTTGCAGCATTACCTCCCAACTCCTAAACTCAATCCCTCGATTAATGAAGGCCAGTACACCATACGCCTTGTTGACCACATCCTCCACCTGCGAGGCCGATTTAAGAGTCCTGTGGACCCGGACCCCAAGATCCTTCTGCTCTTCAACACTACTAAGACTCCTGCCCTTGATAGTGTACTCGTTCATCCCGTTGGTTCTGCCAAAATAGACGACTACACATTTATCCACGTTGAAGTCCATCTGCCACTTCTCCGCCCAGTCCTGCATCCTATTTATGTCCTGCTGCAACTTTTGACATCCTTCCAGACCATCCACAACACCACCGACCTTCGTGTCATCAGCGAACTTACTAACCCATCCCTCCACTTCCTCATCCAGGTCATTTATGAAAATGACAAACAGCAAGGGTCCCAGAACAGATCCCTGCAATTCCCCATCCCCTACCACTAAGTCCCCCCTCTCATCCTCTAAGGGTCCAACGTTCACCCTAGCCAGCCTCTTCCTTTTTATATATTTATAAAAACTCTTGCTATCCTTTTTTATATTAAGTGCTAGCCCAGCTTCATAGTTTCTCCTACCCTTCTTTATCAACTTCTTTGTCAATCTTTGTTGACATTTAAACCTCTCCCAATCCTCTTCTCGCCCACTACTCTTAGCTACTCTAAATTCCTCCGCTTTTAATTTAACACTTTCCTTCACCTCCTTCGTTATCCACGGCTTATTACCTCTCCTCCTACGGTCCTTTTTGACCATCGGAATAAATTTCCGCTGAGCACCAAGAAAGATCTCCTTAAAGATCCTCCACTGCTCCTCAGCAGACCTACCTTCCAACGCACTCCCCCAGTCCACATTCGCCAATTCTTCTCTCATCCTACCGTACTCCCCTCTGTTCAAACAAAGGACGCACGTCCGGGAACCCACTTTCTCCTCCTCCGTCTCCATCCTGGGAGTGTTTGATGGAGGATAGTGTAGAGGGAGCTTTACTCTGTATCTAACCCCGTGCTGTACCTGTCCTGGGAGTGTTTGATGGGGGACAGTGTAGAGGGAGCTTTACTCTGTATCTAACCCCGTGCTGTACCTGTCCTGGGAGTGTTTGATGGGGGACAGTGTAGAGGGAGCTTTACTCTGTATCTAACCCCGTGCTGTACCTGTCCTGGGAGTGTTTGATGGGGACAGTGTAGAGGGAGCTTTACTCTGTATCTAACCCTGTGCTGTACCTGTCCTGGGAGTGTTTGATGGGGGACAGTGTAGAGGGAGCTTTACTCTGTATCTAACCCCGTGCTGTACCTGAACTGGGAGTGTTTGATGGAGGATCGTGTAGAGGGAGCTTGACTCTGTATCTAACCCCGTGCTGTACCTGTCCTGGGAGTGTTTGATGGGGGGACAGTGTAGAGGGCGCTTTACTCTGTATCTAACCCTGTGCTGTACCTGTCCTGGGAGTGTTTGATGGGGGGACAGTGTAGAGGGAGCTTTACCCTGTATCTAACCCCGTGCTGTACCTGTCCTGGGAGTGTTTGATGGGGACAGTGTAGAGGGAGCTTTACTCTGTGTCTAATCCCATGTCGTATGAGAGTGTTTGGGGACAGTATTGAACTTTACAGCATGGAAACAAGTCCTTTGGCCCAGTCTGTCCATGTGTTGTCGGTAAAAAGACACCTTTGATACTGTTAGTGATTCAAAGTTCAGTAAGTTTACTCCGAAAGCTTTTGGATGAGACCTGGGACTGAGTAGTTTACCAGGCTTGTCCCTGAACACCAGTAAGTGTGAGTATGTATACATCATGGTTCCCCACATCAGTCACAACGCAAACTCTGGTATCAGTCAGGAACCGCAACGCTTTTGAATTCAGGTCCCGGCTTCGGCCAGGACCTGCAGTTCATTTGGCAGTTTCAGTCACGACCCACACCTTTTCCAGTGCCTTCGACAGCTTCTCCATTGAAGTAACTTGTGCGGTCGTGGCTTCCCAGCAGGAATCCTCCTGTCAAATAACCGTTATCGCACTCAACCATCTGCAGCTGTTTAACTATGTTTAGCTAATACAAACAGGTAAGGTTTGCAATGTCTGTAAAATAACATTCACATTTAACTATCTATCTTTATGGAAATGAAAGTTAAAAAATGAAAGACATGAACAAAGAACAATCAGCACAGGAAACAGATCCTTCAGCCTCCAAGCCTGCGCCGCTCATGCGCCCAACTAGACCATTCGTTTGTATCCCTCCATTCTCAGTCGGTTCATGTCGCTATCCAGATAGGTCTTAAATGATCCCAGTGTATCTGTCTCTACCACCTTGTTTGGCAGTGCATTCCAGGCCCCCACCACCCTCTGTGTAAAATACATCCCTCTGACATCTGTATTGAATCTCGCCCCCCTCACCTTGAATCTGTGAATCCTTGTTTTTGTCACCTCCGACCTGGGAAAAAGCTTCCCACTGTTCACCCTATCCATACCGTTCACAATGTTATACAGCCCTATTAGGTCTCCCCTCATTCTCCGTCTTTCCAGGGAGAACAACCCCAGTTTACCCAATCTCTCCTCATAGCTAAGACCCTCCATACCAGGCAACATCCTGGGAAACCTTTCTGTACTGTCAAATAAGGAAAACATGAATAAATAATTTATATTGATGCCAGGAGCAGTATAAGCCTGGGGAGATCAGCCATGAGGAAGGGTTATGTTTGTGATACATACAAAATTCATCAAATTCATTCATCCTTTCCCTTCATGTCCATGCCGTCCTTTTTTTTAAACCGCAAACCTAATCCCGATTGCCCACATTTGCCCCATATCCCTCTATACCCATCGTACCCATATAACTGTCTAAATGCTTTTAAATGATAAAATTGTACCCGCCTCTCCTACTGCCTCTGGCAGCTCGTTCCAGACACTCACCACCCTCTGTGTGAAAAAATTGCCCCTCTGGACCCTTTTGTGTCTCTCCCCTCTCAACCTCATCCTCTGCCCTCGAGTTTTAGACTCTCCTATCTTAAGGAAAAGATATTGACTATCTCGCTGATCTGTGCCCCTCATTATTTTATAGACCTCTATAAGATCACCCCTCAGTGCTCCAGAGAAAAAAGTCCCAGTCTATCCCAGCCTCTCCTTATAACTCAATCCATCAAGTCCCAGTAGCATTCCAGTAAATCTTTTCTGCACTGTTTCGGGTTCAATAATATCCTTTCTATAATAGGGTGACCAGAACTGTACACAGTATTCCAAGCGTGGGCCTTACCAATGTCTTGTACAACTTCAACAAGACGTCCCAACTCCTGTATTCTGACCGATGAAACCAAGCATGCCCAACGCCACCTTCACCACTCTGTCCACCACTTTCAAGAAGCTATGAACCTGTACCCCTCGATCTCTCTGCTCTGCAATTCTCTCCAACACTGTGCCATGAACTGAGTAAGTCCTGCCCTGGTTCAATCTAACAAAATGCATCACCTCACATTTATCTAAATTAAACTCCATCTGCCATTCGTCAGCCCAATGGCCCAATTGATTGAGATCCCGCTGCAATTGGAGATAACCGTCCTCACTGTCCACCAAAATTGGTATCATCTGCAAACTTATGACATGCCCCCCATATTCTCATCCAAATCATTAATATAAATGACAAATAAGTGGGCCTAGCACTGATTCCTGAGGCACACCGCTGATCACAGGCCTCCAGTTTGAAAGACAATTCTCCACACCCACCCTCTGCCTTCTGTCAAGAGATAGAGGTAGCTTTACTCTGTATCTAACCCCGTGCTGTACCTGTCCTGGGAGAGTTTGATGGGGGACCGTGGAGAGGGAGCTTTACTCTGTATCTAACCCCGTGCTGTACCTGTCCTGGGAGAGTTTGATGGGGGACAGTGTAGAGGGAGCTTTACTCTGTTTCTAACCCCGTGCTGGACCTGTCCTGGGAGTGTTTGATGGGGGACAGTGGAGAGGGAGCTTTACTCTGTATCTAACCCCGTGCTGTACTTGTCCTGGGAGAGTTTGATGGGGGGACAGTGTAGAGGGAGCTTTACTCTGTATCTAACCCCGTGCTGTACCTGTCCTGGGAGTGTTTGATGGGGACAGTGTAGAGGGAGCTTTACTCTGTATCTAACCCCGTGCTGTATCTGTCCTGGGAGTGTTTGATGGGGACAGTGTAGAGGGAGCTTTACTCTGTATCTAACCCCGTGCTGTATCTGTCCTGGGAGTGTTTGATGGGGGACAGTGGAGAGGGAGCTTTACTCTGTATCTAACCCCGTGCTGTACCTGTCCTGGGAGTGTTTGTTGGGGGACAGTGTAGAGGGAGCTTTACCCTGTATCTAACCCCGTGCTGTACCTGTCATAAGAACATAACCGCCTTGGAGGGAGTGCAGAGGAGGTTTACTAGGCTGATACCGGAGTTGAGGGGGCTGAGCTATGAGGAGAGGCTGAATAAACTAGGCTTGTACTCGTTAGAGTTTAGAAGAATGAGGGGAGATCTCATTGAGACGTATAAGATGATGAATGGGATGGATAGAATAGAGGTGGAGAGACTCTTCCCGCTCAAAAAAGACAGTAGGACTACGGGGCACAGCCTCAAGATAAAGGGGGGGCGGTTTAGAACGGAGTTGAGATGGAACTTCTTCACTCAAAGGGTGGTGAATCTCTGGAATTCTCTGCCCGTTGAAGTGGTGGAGGCTGCCTCGCTAAATATTTTTAAGACACGGGTTGATGGGTTTTTGATAAGAGAGGGGATTAAGGGTTATGGGGAGAGGGCGGGAATGTGGAACTGAGCCACGACAGATCAGCCATGATCTTATTGAATGGTGGGGCAGGCTCGAAGGGCTAGATGGCCTACTCCTGCTCCTATTTCTTACGTTCTTATGTTTTAGTGCAACCAATTTATTTGATAGTAAACTCACTCGCTTTCGAGGGGATTCCCTCTTCTTCAGGTGAATGGAGAGTTCTGGTTTCGAACAGAGTATATAAAGCACAGACAGTTTCGAGATTACTGATTAGAATGCAAATCTTTACATCTAACCTGCCGTTCAAGTCCTAAAGTGTCCGACAATGTGAGTGGAAGGAGCACTGATCACAGGTTAAAGAGATGTGTATTGTCTCCAGACAGTACAGTAAGTGAGGTTTAGCAAACCCAGGCAAGTCACGGGGGTTACAGATAGTGTGACATGAACCCAAGATCCCGGGTGAGACCGTCCTCATGTATGTGGAACTTGGTTATCAGTCTCTGCTCAGCGACTCTGCGCTGTCGTGTGTCGTGAAGGCCGCCTTGGAGAATGCTTACCCGAAGGTCAGAGGCTGAATGCCCGTGACCACTGAAGTGTTCGCCAACAGGAAGGGAACAGTCTTGCCTGGTGATTGTCGAGCGATGTTCATTCATCCGTTGTCGTAGCATCTGCATGGTCTCCCCAATGTACCATACTTCAGGACATCCTTTCTTGCAACGCAGGGACACTCCTTGTCACAATGGATGTCTCGGCGCTGTACACCGACATCCCCCACAACGATGGCATTGCTGCAACTGCCTCAGTACTCAATGCTGACAACTGCCAGTTTCCAGATGCAATTTTACAACTCATCCGCTTTATCCTGGACCACAATGTCTTCACCTTCAACAACCAGTTCTTCATCCAGACACACGGAACAGCCATGGGGACCAAATTCACACCTCAATATGCCAACATCTTCATGCACAGGTTCGAACAAGACTTCTTCACTGCACAGAATCTTCAACCGATGCTATACACTGAAACAACGATATGATGACATCAACAAGTTCCTCCCCACCATCAGACTCACCATGGACTATTCCCCAGAATCGGTTACATTCTTGGACACACGCATCTCCATCAAGGACGGTCACCTCAGCACCTCACTGTACCGCAAGCCCACAGACAATCTCACAATGCTCCACTTCTCCAGTTTCCACCCTAAACATGTTAAAGAAGCCATTCCCTATGGACAAGCTCTCCGTATACACAGGATCTGCTCAGATGAGGAGGATCGTGACAGACACCTCCAGACACTGAAAGATGCCCTCATAAGAACAGGATATGGCGCTCAACTCATCGATCCACAGGTCCGATGTGCCACAGTGAAAATCCGCACCGACCTCCTCAGAAGACAAACATGGGACACAGTGGACAGAGCACCCTTCATCGTCCAGTACTTCCCCTGGAGCGGAGAAGCTACAGCACATTCTCGGGAGTCTTCAACATGTCATTGATGAAGACGAACATCTCGCCAGGGCCATCCCCACACCCCCACTTCTTGCCTTCAGACAACCACACAACCTCAAACAGACCATTGTTCGCAGCAAACTACCCAGTCTTCAGGAGAACACAACACCACACAACCCTGCCACAGCAACCTCTGCAAGACATGCCGGATCATCGACACGGATACCATCATCACACGTGAGAACACCATCCACCAGGTACACGGTACATACTCTTGCAACTCGGCCAACATTGTCTACCTGAGACGTTGCAAGAAAGGATGTCCTGAAGCATGGTACATTTGGGAGACCGTGCAGACACTACGACAACGGATGAATGAACATCGCTTGACAATCACCAGGCAAGACTGTTCCCTTCCTGTTGGCGAACACTTCAGTGGTCACGGGCATTCAGCCTCTGACCTTCGGGTAAGCATTCTCCAAGGCGGCCTTCACGACACACGACAGCGCAGAGTCGCTGAGCAGAGACTGATAACCAAGTTCCACACACATGAGGACGGTCTCAACCGGGATTTTGGGTTCATGTCGCACTATCCGTAACCCCCGTGACTTGCCTAGGTTTGCTAAACCTCACTTACTGTACTGTCTGGAGACAATACACATCTCTTTAACCTGTGATCAGTGCTCCTTCCACACACATTGTCGCCACTTTAAGACTTGAACAGCAGGTTAGGTGTGAAGATTCGCATTCTCATCAGTAATCTGTAAAGTGTCTGTGCTTTATATGCTCTGTTTGAGGCCAGAACTCTCCATTCACCGGAAGAAGAGGGAGTCCCCTAGAAAGCTTGTGAGTTTACTATCAAATAAATCGGTAGGACTAAAACCTGGTGTTGTCAGACTTTTTACAGTGTTTGATGTGGACAGTGTAGAGGGAGCTTTACTCTGTATCTAACCCCGTGCTGTACCTGTCCTGGGAGTGTTTGATGGGGACAGAGTATAGGGAGCTTTGTTCTGTATCTAACCCCGTGCTGTCCCTGTCCTGGGAGTGTTTGATGGGGACAGTGTAGAGGGAGTTTTACTCTGTATCTAACCCCGTGCTGTACCTGTCCTGGGAGTGTTTGATGGGGGACAGTGTAGAGGGAGCTTTACTCTGTATCTAACCCCGTGCTGTACCTGTCCTGGGAGTGTTTGATGGGGACAGTGTCGAGGGAGCTTTACTCTGTATCTAACCCCGTGCTGTACCTGTCCTGGGAGTGTTTGATGGGGACAGTGTCGAGGGAGCTTTACTCTGTATCTAACCCCGTGCTGTACCCGTCCTGGGAGTGTTTTGATGGGGGGATAGTGAAGAGAGAGTTTCACTCTGTAACTGACTCTGTTTTGTGTTTCAGATGCGAGATACACAGGGTACAACACAACGATTGAAGACCAGTTCACAAGCAATGCAGGATCTTCTGAAGAAGGAAGCCAATGAGCTGACGAATGATTTTAACAAGGAGCTGAAAGTGACGGAGGGGGAAACATCCTCATATGTAAATGAGAAGGACCAGCTTCCGTGGAAAGAGCATTTCACTGCCCGTAAGAATTACTGGGAATTCCGTCAGAATGCAACTGGGGAAACCGAGCAAGAAAAGCTGGCAAGCTTTCAAACATCCTGCAAGGAAAAAGTACGTTAGATAAAAAAATCAACAAGATTGTGAATGAAAAGGCATAGAGGGAGCTTTACTCTGTGTCTAACCCTGTGCTGTACCTGTCCTGGGAGTGTTTGATGGGGGGACAGTGTAGAGGGAGCTTCACTCTGTAACTCACTTCTGTATTTCAGATGCGAGAAACACAGGACATTACACAACGATTGAAGACCAGTCCACGAGCAATGCAGGATCTTCTGGAGAAGAAAGTCACTGAGCTGAAGAATGATTTTATTAAGCAGCGGACAGTGACTGAGGGGGAAACATCCTCATATGTTAAAGAGTTGGACCAGCAATTGCAGAAGGTGTATGAAGACTTCAATTGCGAATACCAGGGATTATTTGAGAGAGCGGTTCAGGAATTGAAGCAAAAAAAGCTGAAAGATTTTCAGCAATACTGCAAACAACAGGTACACTTAATGAAAACTAAAATGTGCTTTTCAATGGAGCTGTGTGGAGGGAGCTTTACTCTTTATTTAACCCCGTGCTGTACTTATCTTGGGAGTGTTTGATCGGGGACAGTGTCGAGGGAGCTTTACTCTGTATCTAACCCTATGCTGTCCCTGTCCTGGGAGTGTTTGTTGGGGACAGTGTAGAGGAAGCTTTACTCTGTATCTAACCCTGTGCTGTACCTGTCCTGGGAGTGTTTGTTGGGGACAGTGTAGAGGGAGCTTTACTCTGTATCTAACCCCGTGCTGTACCTGTCCTGGGAGTGTTTGATTGGGGACAGTGTCGAGGGAGCTTTACTCTGTATCTAATCCCCTGCTGTACCTGTCCTGGGAGTGTTTGATGGGGGGACAATGTAGAGGGAGCTTTACTCTGTATCTAACCCCGTGCTGTACCTGTCCTGGGAGTGTTTGATGGGGACAGTGTAGAGGGAGCTTTACTTTGTATCTAACCCCGTGCTGTACCTGTCCTGGGAGTGTTTGATGGGGGACAGTGTAGAGGGAGCTTTACTCTGTATCTAACCCCGTGCTGTACCTGTCCTGGGAGTGTTTGATGGGGGGACAGTGTAGAGGGAGCTTTACTCTGTATCTAACCCCGTGCTGTACCTGTCCTGGGAGTGTTTGATGGGGGACAGTGTAGAGGGAGCTTTACTCTGTATCTAACCCCGTGCTGTACCTGTCCTGGGAGTGTTTGATGGGGGAACAGTGTAGAGGGAGCTTTACTTTGTATCTAACCCCGTGCTGTACCTGTCCTGGGAGTGTTTGATGGGGGACAGTGTAGAGGGAGCTTTACTCTGTATCTAACCCCCTGTCCTGGGAGTGTTTGATGGGGGGACAGTGTAGAGGGAGCTTTACTTTGTATCTAACCCCGTGCTGTACCTGTCCTGGGAGTGTTTGATGGGGGACAGTGCAGAGGGAGCTTTACTCTGTATCTAACCCCATGCTGTACCTGTCCTGGGAGTGTTTGATGGGGGACAGTGTAGAGGGAGCTTTACTCTGTATCTAACCCCCTGTCCTGGGAGTGTTTGATGGGGGGACAGTGTAGAGGGAGCTTTACTTTGTATCTAACCCCGTGCTGTACCTGTCCTGGGAGTGTTTGATGGGGGACAGTGTAGAGGGAGCTTTACTCTGTATCTAACCCCCTGTCCTGGGAGTGTTTGATGGGGGGACAGTGTAGAGGGAGCTTTACTCGGTATCTAACCCCATGCTGCACCTGTCCTGGGAGTGTTTGATGGGGGACAGTGTAGAGGGAGCTTTACTCTGTATCTAACCCCGTGCTGTACCTGTCCTGGGAGTGTTTGATGGGGGGACAGTGTAGAGGGAGCTTTACTCTGTATCTAACCCCGTGCTGTACCTGTCCTGGGAGTGTTTGATGGGGGACAGTGTAGAGGGAGCTTTACTCTGTATCTAACCCCCTGTCCTGGGAGTGTTTGATGGGGGACAGTGTAGAGGGAGATTATGCTTTATCTAATTCTGTTTTTTGTGTGGTTTTCAGAAGTAGAGTTTTGTCCAATCTGTGTGGACTCTGCTGCTTTTGACAGATTCAATGAAAATCGGTCTTGAGAAAGAGGCCGATAAGATTCTGAGTCAGTTGTCTGTGTCACGATTACCCAAAGAAATCAGTGTTGCTGGCCTTCGTGAAGAAATGTGGAGATTGATCTGAGGACTACAAAGAGGTGATCTTGTTCATTCTGAAATGTTTTACGAATTGTCCTTGAAGCTGTTGATTAATCGAGGTCTTGGCTACCTGTCCCATGATTGCAGGCACTGCTGCTTTTGCCAATATGATTGAGGGAGCTGCTCAGGTTGAGAATCAGTTGAGGGAGTTTGATGGTGAGTGACTGTGGGAGAAGGTTGGTGAAATCAAGAACTGCTGAAGTGACAGGGTTGGACTGGGATGTAACCACTGACCAGATGAGATGACCACCTTCAATAAAGATCAAAACTAAACTCCAACTGGGAAATTAGACAGCTTGGTTCTGTATAAAACAGGCTTTCAGTCCGTGAATTAAATGTTTGTGTCAAAATGAAGAGAATCTTGGGGTATTTGTGATTGGGAAATACTCCACCATGTGAAGGAATCACAGAATAAAGAAAATATTCTCAATTTAACCAAAGCTTTCAGTCTGTCATTCATTTCCATTTCACACAGCGAGTCTGAGGCTGGGAGGACCAGTTCCTCCCTTTCATAAAACTGTACTGGCAACTGGAGATCGATTCAGTGCTGAGAGAGTCCGCGCACTGTGGGAGGGTCATAGAACATAGAACATAGAACATAGAACATTACAGCGCGGAACAGGCCCTTCGGCCCACAATGTTGCGCCGACCAGTCTTATTTTTAAAAAAAAACATTGACCCACTAATCTAAACCACTCCTTTTTCGTCCATAAACCTATCCACCAATCTCTTAAACGCCCCCAAACTAGGCGCATTTACAACTGCAGCAGGCAGGGCATTCCAGTCCCTCACCACCCTCTGGGTAAAGAACCTGCCCCTGACATCCGTCCTATAACTACCCCCCCTTAATTTAAAGCCATGCCCCCTCGTGCTAGATTTCTCCATCCGAGGAAACAGGCTATCACCATCCACCCTATCTAAACCTCTAATCATCTTATATGTTTCTATAAGATCCCCTCTTAGGTCAGTGCTGAGAGAGTCCCGCACTGTGGGAGGGTCAGTGCTGAGGGAGTCCCGCACTGTGGGGGTGTCAGTGCTGAGAGAGTCCCGCACTGTGGGAGGGTCAGTGCTGAGGGAGTCCCGCACTGTGGGGGTGTCAGTGCTGAGAGAGTCCCGCACTGTGGGAGGGTCAGTGCTGAGGGAGTCCCGCACTGTGGGAGGGTCGGTGCTGAGGGAGTCCCGCACTGTGGGAGGGTCGGTGCAGAGGGAGTCCCGCACTGTGGGAGGGTCGGTGCTGAGGGAGTCCTGCACTGTGGGAGGGTCGGTGCTGAGAGAGTCCCGCACTGTGGGAGGGTCAGTGCTGAGGGAGCGCCGCACTGTGGGAGGGTCGGTGCTGAGGGAGCGCCGCACTGTGGGAGGGTCGGTGCTGGGGGAGTCCCGCACTGTGGGAGGGTCGGTGCTGGGGGAGTCCCGCACTGTGGGGGTGTCAGTGCTGAGGGAGTCCCGCACTGTGGGAGGGTCGGTGCTGAGGGAGTCCCGCACTGTGGGAGGGTCGGTGCTGAGGGAGTCCCGCACTGCGGGAGGGTCGGTGCAGAGGGAGTCTCGCACTGTGGGAGGGTCAGTGCTGAGGGAGTCCCGCACTGTGGGAGGGTCGGTGCTGAGGGAGTCCCGCACTGTGGGAGGGTCAGTGCTGAGGGAGTCCCGCACTGTGGGAGGGTCAGTGCTGAGGGAGTCCCGCACTGTGGGAGGGTCGGTGCAGAGGGAGTCCCGCACTGTGGGAGGGTCGGTGCAGAGGGAGTCCCGCACTGTGGGAGGGTCGGTGTTGAGGGAGTCCCGCACTGTGGGAGGGTCGGTGCTGAGGGAGTCCCGTACTGTTATCCAGTCAATCCATTGAGATTTCCATCCCTGTTTGTCCTGAGACCGCAATGCCTCACAGATTCTTGGACCCCCCAGAATTCCCGGTTAAAAGCTGCCTGTGAAACCATCAATGTGGAGATTCCACCTCGCTTCATAACGTTTTGTATTTTTGCACTATGTAAACTTTGTCATTCTGTGCAGCACTCTGACAATGCCATCAATCCCCAGTTCTCCTCCCTTTCTGTATTATCAAGAAAGTTTCCAGCTTCCCAGCCTCTCCCTTGCTGGTTAACTGAGTCTCTCTGAATGTAGATCCACTGGATCCAACTTCCTTGTGTCCATGTCTGGTTAGAGTCCCAAACCTTATATCTTCAATACACAGCACTATCTTATTGATCAGAACTTGTATCAGCCTCAAAGAACAAAGCCCAGGAACAGGCCATTCGGCCCTTCATGCCCAGGTTTGAATTTTGCCCAATCAGTTTAAACTGGGCACTTATTGAACAGCAGCCTGTTAGATTGAAATTTGATGTTTTATTCGCCTGAGAACCAATTCTCTTGTGGGGATGTTGGTTTATCACCAGTGATATCAGAAACAACTCTCAGCTTGAGAGAGACAGACAGCGACTGCCCTGTGCCAGCGACTGCCCTGTGCCAGCGACTGCTCTCTGCCAGTGACTGCTCTCTGCCCGTGACTGCTCTGTGCCAGTGACTGCTCTCCGCCAGCGACTGCTCTGTGCCAGTGACTGCTCTGTGCCAGCGACTGCTCTGTGCCAGTGACTGCTCTCCGCCAGCAACTGCTCTGTGCCAGTGACTGTTCTCCGCCAGCGACTGCTCTGTGCCAGTGACTGCTCTGTGCCAGCGACTGCTCTGTGCCAGCGACTGCTCTGTGCCAGTGACTGCTCTGTGCCAGCGACTGCTCTGTGCCAGTGACTGTTCTCCGCCAGTGACTGTTCTCCGCCAGCGACTGCTCTGTGCCAGCGACTGCTCTCCGCCAGCGACTGCTCTCTGCCAGTGACTGCTCTGTGCCAGCGACTGCTCTGTGCCAGTGACTGCTCTCTGCCAGCGACTGCTCTCTGCCAGTGACTGCTCTGTGCCAGCGACTGCTCTGTGCCAGCGACTGCTCTCTGCCAGTGACTGCTCTGTGCCAGTGACTGCTCTGTGCCAGTGACTGCTCTCCACCAGCGACTGCTCTCCGCCAGTGATTGCTCTGTGCCAGTGACTGTTCTCCGCCAGTGACTGCTCTGTGCCAGCGACTGCTCTGTGCCAGTGATTGCTCTGTGCCAGTGACTGCTCTGTGCCAGTGACTGCTCTGTGCCACCAACTGCTCTTTTCCTTCAGCTTTTTTTCCTTCTCTATGAACGGTATGCTTTATCTGTATGGTGTGCAAGAAACAATACTTTTCACTGTATCCCGATACACATGAGAATAATAAATCAAATCAAATCCTTTTCCTTCTCCTCTCTGTACTCTATGAACGGTATGCTTTTTCTGTACAATGTGCACAAGAAAGAATACTTTTCACTGTCTCCCAATACACGTGACAATAATAAATCAAATCAAAATCAAATCAAAATCAAATAAATCCATCACTCGGGCACTCAGTCAACAACCTTCATCGAATCCACGGCACGGAGACAGGCCCTTCGGCCCAAACTGGTCTCTGTTGACCATGAAGCCCATCTGAGCTCAGCCCATTTGTCTGCATTTGGCCCGTGTCCCTCTCAACCTTTCCTGTCCGTGTGTCTGTCCTTTAAAATGCTGTCAATATCCCGGCCTCAACCACTTCCTCCGGCAGCTCATTCCACACACGTACCGCCCTCTGTGTAAAAAAAGTTGCTCCTCAGGTTCCCACAAATTCTTTCCCCAATTGGCGAAAACCCACATCCTCCAGTTCTCGATTCCCCAACCCTGGGGAAAAGACTGAGTGCATTCACCCTCTCATGATCTTATACACTTCCATGAGATCACCCCTGCCTCTCCTACGCTCCAGAGAAAAAACACTCCTCGCCTGTCCAATCTCTCCTGATAACTCAGTCCCTTTGAGTCCTGGCAACATCCTTGTGAGTCTCTTCTGCGCTCTCTCCAGTTTAATAACATCTTTCCTACAGCAAGGTGACCAAAACTGAACACAATACTCCAGGTGCAGTCTCACCCAACGCCCTACACAACTGCAACATAACTTGTCAAATTCTAAACTCAATGCCCTGACTGAAGGCCAGCATGTCAAAAGCTGCCTTCACGGTGTCATGTGAGTGTACCTTTAAGAAAGGGTTTTTTAAATCCTGCAGCTGACAGCTTCAGTCATGTCATTGGGAGGTGGAGCTAAGCTGTGGCAGTCAGGTGACCGGAGCTTTTTCCCCTTTGGATTTTATTCATTTTGGGCAGGGTGTTTTGGGAAGCAGTTTAGGAGCAAGCTCAGAAGCAGTCTCTTTCTGTCTCTCCCCTTTTTTTTTCTCTTTGTTTGGTTCTGCCATAAAGAAGCTGTGTTTTGGGAAACAGATTCGACTACAACCTCATCTGAGTTTCTTCACAAGGTGTTTTTAACCCAGCAGGCTGGATTCCTGTAACAAGTGGATATTAACCGATGCTGTAGTGTATTTATTTGGATGGTTTTGTGGATTGGATTTTGGTTTTGGTTGGAACACATTAGAGATATTTCCTAAAGAATTATACATTATCCTGATTGTTGTGTTTCTTGCTTGTAGTTGTGAAAAGTTCTTGCTAAGCGTCTTACAACACATGTCAACAACATTCTTAATTAAAGTTTGTTTTTGATAAAAGCTCCTTGTGGGTTAATTGAATCATACCTGAAATGAAAAGTATTGTTTCTTACACACTGTACAGACAAAGCACACTGTTCATAGAGTACAGAGGGGAGAAGGAAAAGGATTTATTATTGTCACGTGTATTGGGATACAGTGAAAAGTATTGTTTCTTGCGATCTGCACAAAGCATACTGTTCATAGAGTACAGAGGGGAGAAGGAAAGGAGAGGGTGCAGAATGTAGTGTTACAGTCACAGCGAGGGTGTAGAGAGAGATCAGCTTAACGCGAGGTAGGTCCATTCAAAAGTCTGACAGCAGCAGGGAAGAAGCTGTTCTTGAGTCGGTCGGTACGGGACCTCAGACTTTTGTATCTTTTTCCCGATGGAAGAAGGTGGAAGAGAGAATGTCCGGGGTGTGTGTGGGGGATCCTTGATTATGCCGGCTGCTTTTCCCCGAGGCAGCGGGAAGTGTAGACGGAGTCAATGGATGGGAGGCTGGTTTGTGTGATGGGATTGGGGGCTACATTCATGACCATTTGTAGTTCCTTGTGGTCTTGGGCAGAGCAGGAGCCCAGACCGAGCTGTGATACATCCGGAAAGAATGCTTTCTATGGGGCATCTGTAAAAGTTGGTGAGAGTCGTAGCGGACATGCCAAATTTCCTTAGTCTTCTGAGAAAGTAGAGGCATTGGTGGGGCTTTCTTAACGAAAGTGTCGGCATTGGGGGGGACCAGGACAGGGTGTTGGTGATCTGGACACCTAAAAACGTGAAGCTCTCTCGACCCTTTCTACTCCATCCCCGTTGATGTAGACAGGGGTATGTTCTCCTTTCCACATCCTGAAGTCGATGACAATCTCCTTCGCTTTACTGACATTGAGGGAGAGATTATTGTCGCCACACCAGTTCACCAGATTCTCTATCTCATTCCTGTTCTCTGTCTCGTCATTGTTTGAGATCTGACCCACTATGGTGGTGTCATCGGCAAGCTTGAAAATCGGATTACAGGGGAATTTGGCTGCACAGTCAGAGGTGTATAAGGAGGATAGTGAGGGGGCTGAGGACACAGCCTTGTGGGGCACCGGTGTTGAGGATGATCGTGGACCTCAACCCTTCCAACTTTTCCCCCAAAGGTAACTGGCTCATTCCAGGTATCAATGGGGAAAAGCTGCCTCCAACACATTCCTTCAATATAATGACAGAAAATGTACACAGTTTTCAAGATACAACATAGAACATTCCAG
Organism: Carcharhinus amblyrhynchos; assembly: GCF_965287045.1. Classification (NCBI taxonomy): domain Eukaryota; kingdom Metazoa; phylum Chordata; class Chondrichthyes; order Carcharhiniformes; family Carcharhinidae; genus Carcharhinus; species Carcharhinus amblyrhynchos. The sequence continues at coordinate 98,926 of NW_027649989.1, forward strand.
CGCAGTACAGGCCCTTTGGCCCTCGATGTTGTGCCGACCAGTGGAACCAATCTAATGACCTTCTAACCTAAACTATTCCAATGTTATCCATATGCCTATCCACTGACCATTTGAACGCCCTTAAAGTTGGTGAGTCCACAACTGCTGCAGGCAGGGCATTCCACACCCTTACTACCCTCTGAGTAAAGAACCTACCTCTGACATCCATCCTATATTTATCACCCCTCAATTTAAAACTATGTCCCCTCGTGTTAACCATCACCATCCGAGGCACCCTATCTAACCCTCTGATCATCTTGTATGCCTCAATTAGGTCACCTCTTAACCTTCTTCTCTCCAACGAAAACAACCTCAAGTCCCACAGCCTTTCCTCATAAGACCTTCCCACCATACCAGGCAACATCCTGGTAAACCTCCTCTGCACCCTTTCCAATGCCTCCACATCCTTATGATAATGCGGCAACCAGAACTGTACCCAACACTCCAAGTGCGGCCACACCAGAGTTTTGTACAGTTGCAACATGACCTCACAGCTCCGAAATTCAATCCCTCTACCAATAAAATCTAACACACCGTACACCTTCCTAACAACCTTATCAACCTGGGTGCCAACTTTCCAGGATCTATGCACAAGTACCCCGAGATCTCTCTGCTCGTCAACACTACCAAGAGTCTTTCCATTAGCCCAATGTTCTCTAATCCTGTTACTCCTTCCAAAGTGAATCACCTCACACTTTTCCGCATTAAACTCCATTTGCCACCTATCAGACCAGCTCTGCAGCTTATCTATGTCCCTCTGCAAACTGCAACATCCATCCGCATTGTCTACAACTCCTCCAACTTTAGTGTCATCTGCAAATTTACTAACCCATCCTTCTACACCTTCATCTGGGTCATTCATAAAAATGATAAACAGCAGTGGCCTCAAAACAGATCCCTGAGGTACACCACTTGTAACTGAATTCCAGGTTGAATATTTCCCATCAAACACCACCCTCTGTCTTCTATCAGCTAGCCAATTCCTGATCAAACTGCTAAATCACCCTCAATCCCATGCATCTGCATTTTCTGCAGTAGCCTACCATGGCGAACCTTATCAAACACTTTACTGAAATGCATATAAACCACATCAACTGCCTTACCCTTATCCACCTCTTTGGTCACCTTCTCAAAGAGCTCAGTAAGGTTTGTGAGGCACGACCCACCCTTTATAAAACCGTGTTGACTATCCCTAATCAAATTATTTCTCTCTAGATGATTATAAATCCTATCTCTAATAATCCTTTCCAAAACTTTGCCCACAACATAAGTAAGGCTCACCAGTCTATAATTCCCAGGATAGTCTCTACTCCCCTTCTTGAAAAAGGGGACAACATTTGCTATCCTCCACTCTTCCTGCACTATACCTGTGGACAATGATGACCTAAAGATCAAAGCCAAAGGCTCTGTAATCTCCTCCCCAGCCTCCCAGAGAATCCTAGGGTAAATCCCATCCGGCCCAGGGGACTTATCTATTTTCACACTTTCTAGAATTGCGAACACCACAGTAGCTACTGGCACAGGGCTGCTGCATTGGGGCTGATGAACTGGTGCTGCATTGCTGTCGCGTTCCTGCACTGCATTAGTGCTGCTGCATTGGAGTTGGTAACAGTGACTGGCACAGGGGGTGCTGCATTGGTGCTGCTGCGTTCCTGCCACTCCACACATCGACCCCGCTGTCCGTCCACTCCACACTTCGACCACATTGTCCGTCCACTCCACACATCGACCGCATTGTCCGTCCACTCCACACATCGACCCCGCTGTCCGTCCACTCCACACTTCGACCACATTGTCCGTCCACTCCACACATCGACCCCATTGTCCGTCCACTCCACACATCGACCCCCCCCCCCCCCCCCATTGTCCGTCCACTCCACACATCGACCTCATTGTCCGTCCACTCCACACATCGACCCACATTGTCCGTCCACTCCACACATCGACCCCCATTGTCCGTCCACTCCACGTATCGGCCGCCAGCCGCAGCTCTCGTCCGCCATCTAGCGCCCATCGGCTGTATCGCGCTCCGGCACTGAAGCGGCTGCAGCTCTGCGCCTTCCCCGGACCGTGAGCATTCAGATTGGGGTCGGTGATGGGGTTGGGCTCGGGGTTGGGGGGTGTCTTCCCCGGGAGAGGGGGTTTCAGATTCGGGTGGGTGAGGGTGTTGGAGGGAGGGGGCCGAGTTGCCCAGCTGCCCCCCCCCGCCTCTCTCTCCCTCCCCCCGGCAGCAGCTCTCAGGTTGGGGTCGGTGACCAGTCTCTGAGCCCAAGGCGCAGAGCTGCTGCCGGAGCGCGGTACAGCCGATGGGCGCTAGATGGCGGACGAGAGCTGCGGCTGGCGGCCGATACGTGGAGTGGACGGACAATGGGGTCGATGTGTGGAGTGGACGGACAATGGGGTCGATGTGTGGAGTGGATGGACAATGGGGGTCGATGTGTGGAGTGGACGGACAATGGAGGTCGATGTGTGGAGTGGGTGGACAGTGTGGTCGATGTGTGGAGTGGATGGACAATGGGGTCGATGTGTGGAGTGGACGGACAATCCAGCTGCTCAGAGGGTTCAATCATTCACAAAGATGTTGCAGGTTCGGGTGGATTGGCCGGTGCTAAATTGTCCCTTAGTGTCCAAAGCAGCGCCACCAATGCAGCATCCCTGTGTCAGTCATTGGGACCTACAACAATGCAGCAGCGCGAATGAAGTAGCACCAATGCAGCAACCCTGTTGCAGTCAGTGGGAGCAAAAACAATGCAGCAAACTTGTGCCAAGCACCAGTGCAGCAGCAGAAATGTAACAGCCCTGTGCTGATCACTGGGAACGGCACCAAAGCAGCAGCAATGCACCTTCCACAATGCAACAGCACCATTGTAGCGGCTGCGGGAGCCACAACAATGCACGAGCAGACATGCAGCAGTAATGCAGCAACACTAGTGCAGTAACCTCTGCAGTGCAGCATGAGGAATGCACCAGCGATGCAGAATCACCAATGCACTGTGAGGAAGATGATGGCAATGCAGCAGCCTTCTGCCAGTAACACTGTGGGGGCAGCAACAATAAACAGCCCTGTGCCCATCCCTGGCGCAACAGCACCAATGCATTTGGAGTGCAGTAGCAATGCTCCAATCACTGGCTGCTGTAGCGATGCAGCATTGGTGTGCCAGTCACTGGGTGCAGCAGCACCAATGCAGGACCCACTTGTGAACCAGCATCAATATGGGAAAGTGCAGCAGCAATGCAGTCAAACACTCCAAATGCAGCCGCATTTTACTAGTTTAGCTGCATTGGTGCCACTGCTCTCTGGAATCATTGGTGCAGCATTACTGCTCATTTTGCTGCATTCCTTCTGCATCACAAAGGGTTGCTGCTGCCCCAGTGACTGGCACGGGAATGCTGTATTACTGCTGCACTGCGTCTGCTGCAGCCGGTGACTGGGGCAGGACTGCTGCATTGGCACTACAATGGTGCTGCTGCATTGGTGCTTCTGTATTTGAACTACATTGGTGGTGCTGCTCCCAGTGACTATCACAGACTGCTGCATTGGTGCTCCTGCTTCCCCTGCCGCATTGGTGCTGGCGCAGTACAAAACTTCGCGGCATTGTGGCTGCATTGGTGCTGCTGCACTGGCACTGCTGTATTGGTGGTGCCACTCCTAGTGACTGTCACAGTGCTGCCACATTGATGCTGGCGTTTCCCCTGCGACATTGATGCTGCTGCTTTGCAAGGTTTTGCTGCATCGCTGCATTGGTTCTGCTGCTTTGAAAGTGCATTGCTGGAGTTGGCCCACTTACCGGAACAGGTCTGCTGCATTGGTGCTGCTGCTTTGGGGCATTAGTGCTGCTACATTCCTCCTGCTGCATTAGTGCTGGAATACAAAGGGATGCTGCATTGGCGCTGCTGCACCCAGTGACTGGCACGTGAATGCTGCATTTCTGCTGCAACAAGAGGCTGGTACAGGGGCCGCTGCATTGCTTCAGATGCACGTAGCTACTGGCACAGGGCTGCTGCATTTGTGCTAATGCACAGGTGCTGCATTGCTGTCACTTTCCTGATCCGCATTAGTGCTGCTGCATTGAAGCTACTGCAATGGCGTTGCTAACAGTGACTGGCACAGGGGATGCTGCATTGGTGCTGCTGCGATCCTGCCACTCCACACATCGACCATGCTGTCCATCCACTCCACACATCGACCCCATTGTCCGTCCACTCCACACATCGACCCCCGCTGTCCGTCCACTCCACACATCGACCTCATTGTCCGTCCACTCCACACATCGACCCCATTGTCCGTCCACTCCACATATCGGCCGCCAGCCGCAGCTCTCGTCCGCCATCTAGCGCCCATCGGCTGTACCGCGCTCCGGCAGCAGCTCTGCGCCTTGGGCTCAGAGACTGGTCACCGACCCCAACCTGAGAGCTGCTGCCGGGGGGAGGGAGAGAGAGGCGGGGGGGGCAGCTGGGCAACTCGGCCCCCTCCCTCCAACACCCTCACCCACCCGAATCTGAAACCCCCTCTCCCGGGGAAGACACCCCCCAACCCCGAGCCCAACCCCATCACCGACCCCAATCTGAATGCTCACGGTCCGGGGAAGGCGCAGAGCTGCAGCCGCTTCAATGGCGGAGCGCGATACAGCCGATGGGCGCTAGATGGCGGACGAGAGCTGCGGCTGGCGGCCGATACGTGGAGTGGACGGAGAATGGGGTCGATGTGTGGAGTGGACGGAGAATGGGGTCGATGTGTGGGGTGGACGGACAATGTGGTCGATGTGTAGAGTGGACGGACAATGGGGTCGATGTGTGGAGTGGACGGACAATGGGGTCGATGTGTGGAGTGGACGGACAATGTGGGTCGATGTGTGGAGTGGACGGACAATGGGGTCGATGTGTGGAGTGGACGGACAATGGGGTCGATGTGTGGAGTGGACGGACAATGGGGTCGATGTGTAGAGTGGACGGACAATGTGGGTCGATGTGTGGAGTGGACGGACAATGGGGTCGATGTGTGGAGTGGACGGACAATGGGGTCGATGTGTGGAGTGGACAGACAATGGGGGTCGATGTGTGGAGTGGACGGACAATGGGGTCGATGTGTGGAGTGGACAGACAATGGGGTCGATGTGTGGAGTGGACGGACAATGAGGTCGATGTGTGGAGTGGACGGACAATGGGGGTCGATGTGTGGAGTGGACGGACAATTGGGTCGATGTGTGGAGTGGACGGACAGCACCAGTGCAACATCCCTGTTCCAGTCAGTGGGAGCAGCAGCAATGCGGCAAACCTGTGCCACAGCACCAGTGCAGCAGCAGAAATGTAACAGCCCTGTGCCGGTCAGTCGAACGGCTCCAAAGCAGCAGCAATGCAGCTTCTGTAATGCAACAGCACCAATGCAGCAGCTGCGGGAGCTGCGGCAATACAGGAGCAGCCGCGCCGCAGTAATGCAGCAGCACTAGTGCAGTGCTGAGTGAGGGATGCAGCATCACCAATGCAGTGTGAGGGAGACAACAACAATGCAGCACCGATGCATTAGCACCAATGCAGCGACCCCTGCCAGTAACGGTGTTGGGCAGCGACAATGAACAGCCCTGTGTCTGTCGTCGCAGCAGCACCAATGCATTTGGAGTGCAGCAGCAATGCACCAATCATTTGCTGCCGTAGCCGTGCAGCATTGACGTGCCAGTCACTGGGTGCAGCACCACCAATGCAGCACCCATTTGTGATCCTGCATCAAGACGGGAAAATGCAGCAACAATGCAGCCAAACACTGCAAATGCAGCAGCATTTTACTGATTTAGCTGCATTGCTGCAGCTGCTCTCCGGAAGCATTGGTGCGGTATTGCTGCTGCGTTTTGCTGCATTCCTTCTGCTGCATCACAAAGGGGTGTTGCTGCCCCAGTGATTGGCACAGGAATGCTACATTGCTGCTATACTGTGTCTGCTGCAACCAGACCTGGGGCAGGGCTGCTGCGTTGACACTACAATGGTGCGGCTGCATTGGTGATTCTGCATTTGAACTGCATTGGTGGTGCTGTTCCCGGTGACTATCACATGCTGTTGCATCGGTGCTTCTGCTACCTCTTCTGCATCGTAAGACTTAGCTGCATTGCACTTGCGTTGGCGCTGCTGCAATGGTGGTGCTGCTCCTAGTGACTGGTACAATGCTATCACATTGATGCTGGCGTTTCCCCTGCTACACCGCTGCTGCTGCATTGCAAGGTTTTTCTGCATCGCTGCTGCATTGGTTCTGCTGCTTTGCAACTGCATTGCTGGACTTGGCCCACTTACCGGCACAGAGTTGCTGCATTGGTGCAGCTGCTTTTCCCTGCTGCATTGATGCAGCTGCATTTGGAGAGTTTAGATGCATTGGTGTTGCTATGCTCCTGCTGTATTGCTGCTGTGTTTTGCACCATTAGTGCTGCTGCATTCCTCCTGCTGCATAAGTGCTGGATCACAAAGGGGTGCTGCATTGGCGCTGCTGCACCCACTCACTGGCACGTGAAAGCTGCAACAAGTGACTGGTACAGGGGCCGCTGTATTGCTGCAGATGCATGTAGCTACCGGCACAGGGCAGCTGCATTGGGGCTGATGAACTGGTGCTGCATTGCTGTCGCGTCCCTGCGCTGCATTAGTGTTGTTGCATTGGAGTTGGTAACAATGACTGGCACAGGGGATGCTGCATTGGTGCTGCTGCGATCCTGCCACTCCACACATCGACCCAATTGTCCGTCCACTCCACACATCGACCCCACATTGTCCGTCCACTCCACACATCGACCCCACATTGTCCGTCCACTCTACACATCGACCCCATTGTCCGTCCACTCCACACATCGACCACCATTGTCCGTCCACTCCGCGCATCGACCCCAATTGTCCGTCCACTCCACGTATCGGCCGCCAGCCGCAGCTCTCGTCCGCCATCTAGCGCCCATCGGCTGTACCGCGCTCCGGCAGCAGCTCTGCGCCTTAATGCGCAGAGGACAGAAATATCACCAGTGTGGTTATGTGACCAATATTGGATGGTTCTGTGATTAAAGTATATTGATGATTATTTCCTCAGTTTGTAATATAGTGCTGTAATGAGGTTAGAAAATTGCAGTCAGAATCATTACAGCCCAGGGGGAGTCCATCTGAACAACTGTGCTCCCTGCTGACTCTCTGTCCATCAATTCTGTCAGTCTGGAATGGCTCCCATTCTGTAACCCTGCAGCACCATCCAATCTGATTTACAAATCACTGACCACCTCTGCTCGATTCCCCTCACAATGTGGAACAACAGACAGTTCCGAAAGCTCGTGGCCTTTGTGACAAATAAACCTGTTGGACTTTAACCTGGTGTGTGAGACTTCTTACTGTGACTACCCTCACAGGCAGCAAGTTCAACATCAGGACCAATCACAACCCCCCTGTATCTGAACCAACTCTGACAATCCTATCCGTTAAACACATTTATTTTTATTCACATTGACATATATCTGTCTGCATGGAGATTTTCACCTCTCTGTGTGTCCAAGGCAGGAAGCAATGAACATGGACCTGTCAATCAGCCAGAAGAATTGGGAGGGTGAATATTAGATACAGCAGAGTGAGGATGGAGGGAGAGTGTGTGGGATGGAGATTTACAGCTTCTGGGGCAATGAGAGGGGAAAGAATGTCCCAAAGAAACTCAAGTAATCTGTTCTGAATTACTGCCCTGTACTGATAGTGATATCTGATGTACATTCCTGTTGTAAATGTTAAATTGTCCCTTAGTGTCCAAAGATGTGTAGGTTAGGGTGGATTGGCCATGCTAAATTGTCCCTTAGTGTCCAAAGATGTGCAGGTTAGGGTGGATTGGCCGTGCTAAATTGTCCCTTAGTGTCCAAAGATGTGTAGGTTAGGGTGGATTGGCCATGCTAAATTGTCCCTTCGTGTCCAAAGATGCGTAGGTTAGGGGGATTGGCCATGCTAAATTGTCCCTTAGTGTCCAAAGATGCGTAGGTTAGGGGGATTGGCCATGCTAAATTGTCCCTTAGTGTCCAAAGATGTGTAGCCATGGTGTAACCTGGTGTTGTGAGACTACTTACTGTGCCAATGACCTGTAGCTTAGGGGTTGAAGAGGAATGTTCTCGGCTATCAACCAATACATAGACAGTGAAAGACAGTTTATAATTAAAGAGCACAAAGGAATTTATTTGATAATGGATACATCAGGAGAGAGAGACACAGTCACTGAGGGTATAATATTTCTCGGTAAAATCATCATATTATTCTGAACATTTCAATATCCAAGACAGTCTCGTCAATCAGACCAGAGACCCAACCACAATATTCAACATTATTACCGTAGCCAACAACGTTCCATCTGCCAACAGGAATGGGAGATTATTAGCTTCTTGCCCATGTAGGTTCTGTCCCCTTTACCCTGGGGAACCTTATCCAGTCACCAAGACATTATTAACATCTGTAATTTTTAATTGGTGAAAGGAGTCACTCTTTCGCTGGAACCTGGGCCTCCTTTAGCAGCTGGAGAGATTGCTCCAGTCTCGCTACCCAGCAACGAATTTACCCCCTTCAATAACAGGCTTATGATTTACCCTTGCTGTCGTGTATCCAGAAACAGAGAAGAGAAGCTGCCTTTCTGTGCCCCATTGTATTAAAAGAATTTGGTCTGTCTCCCACTCTGTTTCCCCATCATGCTGCATTCAGAACAAAGTTCTCCAAGGTGCACAAGACACAGACAATGAAGATACAATTGAAGCTTAGAATACTTGGTTAATGTGTGCTCATGCAGTTTCTAATAACTTTACAGTTTCTAATCCCTTTGCAGTTTATAATAACTTCACAGTTTATAATACCTTTGTATATTTTGTTCCAGGCACATTGTGAATTCTCACTATATATATCAGGCACTTTATAATCACCTGAATCTAGTCTAGTTATTATAGTCAAACTAAAACTTCAATCAACCTGACACTAGAATTCTATACTAGCCCCCATGAGGGGGAATTGGACATGGGAGAGCGTGTGGGGTACAGTTACTGCTTCAGGGTGTGTGTGTGTGGGGCAGTGTGTGTGGGGTACAGTTACTGGTTCAGGGTGTGTGTGTGTGTGGGGCAGTGTGTGTGGGGTACAGTTACTGGTTCAGGGTGTGTGTGGGGCAGTGTGTGTGGGGTACAGTTACTGGTTCAGGGTGTGTGTGGGGCAGTGTGTGTGGGGTACAGTTACTGGTTCAGGGTGTGTGTGGGGCAGTGTGTGTGGGGTACAGTTACTGGTTCAGGGTGTGTGTGTGTGTGTGGGGCAGTGTGTGTCGGGTACAGTTACTGGTTCAGGGTGTGTGTGTGTGTGTGGGGCAGTGTGTGTCGGGTACAGTTACTGGTTCAGGGTGTGTGTGTGTGTCGGGCAGTGTGTGTGGGGTACAGTTACTGGTTCAGGGTGTGTGTGTGTGGGGCAGTGTGTGTGGGGTACAGTTACTGGTTCAGGGTGTGTGTGTGTGGGACAGTGTGTGTGGGGTACAGTTACTGGTTCAGGGTGTGTGTGTGTGGGGCAGTGTGTGTGTGGTACAGTTACTGGTTCAGGGTGTGTGTGTGTGTGGGGCAGTGTGTGTGGGGTACAGTTACTGGTTCAGGGTGTGTGTGTGGGGGAGGTGGCAGTGTGTGTGGGGTACAGTTACTGGTTCAGGGTGTGTGTGTGTGGGGCAGTGTGTGTGGGGTACAGTTACTGGTTCAGGGTGTGTGTGTGTGTGGGACAGTGTGTGTGGGGTACAGTTACTGGTTCAGGGTGTGTGTGTGTGTGGGGCAGTGTGTGTGGGGTACAGTTACTGGTTCAGGGTGTGTGTGTGTGGGGCAGTGTGTGTGGGGTACAGTTACTGGTTCAGGGTGTGTGTGTGTGTGTGGGGCAGTGTGTGTGGGGTACAGTTACTGGTTCAGGGTGTGTGTGTGGGGGAGGTGGCAGTGTGTGTCTGTTTTTTACACAGAGACAGGGACACAGAGAGAGACAGGGACAAACAGTCCTGTTTTAAGGGACAGTTTAGTTTGGGTTCAGTGTTTGGGAATTTATAAACCGCACTGATATTCCCAACAAGAGCAAGAGCTCTCAGTGTTTAAACATATTAAACTGTACAAACAGAGAGAGGCAGAAAGGCCTGAAGCTTCAGAGCTCTCTGTAAACACAAACGGAACTGATATTGTCAGAAAGCAGCAAGATATGAAGTGGAAATCCCCTTCCCCCCGCTTGTTACACACTGAGCTTTACACAACCCCAACAAGTTTATAAACTCTCCCTTTCATTTATTCCACACTCAGCATCAAACTGCCTGCCCATTCTCCAACACTGACCCCCCCCTCACAGTCTGACACTGACCCCCCCCCCCCACAGTCTGACACTGACCCCCCCCTCAATCTGACACTGACCCCCCCCCTCAATCTGACACTGACCCCCCCCCACAGTCTGACACTGACCCCCCCCTCAATCTGACACTGACCCCCCCCTCAATCAGTCACTGACCCCCCCTCAATCTGTCACTGACCCCCCCTCAATCTGACACTGACCCCCCCCTCAATCTGACACTGACCCCCCCCTCAATCTGACACTGACCCCCCCCTCAATCTGACACTGACCCCCCCCCTGTCAATCTGTCACTGACCCCCCCTCAGCCCTGACCCTCCCACGGTGCGTCTCTGTCTCTGATGTTTTTGGAGGGTCCCCAGTGTTGGGTGCTGCTGTGGGACACGAGCTCCCTTATGGAACTGGAGCTGATGGATTCACAGGACTTTTGGATTGGAATCGGTCCAATACTTCCAGTGTTCAGGGACCACTGAACCTCAGGTATCACTCACCCACTGGGATTGTCAAATTGGGTTAGTACTGCTGCCTCACAGCACCAGGGAGCCGGGTTCGATTCCCGGCTCGGGTCACTGTCTGTGTGGAGTCTGCACATTCTCCCCATGTCTGCACGGGTTTCCTCCGGTTTCCTCCCACAGTCTGAAAGACGTGCTGGTTAGGGTGGATTGGGCCGTGCTAAATTCTCCCTCAGTGTAATCTGAACAGGCGCCGGAGTGTGGCAACTAGGGAAATCTCACAGTAAATTCATTGCAGTGTTAATGTAAGCCTTATGAGTGACTATTAATAAATAAACATTAACTTTCAGAAGACATTGTCCCTGAAAGGGTTAAGGCAAGAACTCTGGTTGCTGCTGTTCTGGAAAAGGCAGCATCTTCCAAGATGAACAAATGCAGCAGTGTAAAAGAAAGGAACCATTTGACCATTTACTGTATCCCAGTACACGTGGCAATGTACAGGAATGAGATCGAGAATCTGGTGAACTGGTGTAGTGACAATAATCTCCCCCTCAGGATCAACAAAACCCAGGAGATTGTTATCGACTTCAGGAAGTGTAAAGCAGAAGAAAAGTGGGTGAGGACCTGGCAGATGGAGTATAATGTTAGCAAGTGTGAGGTTATCCATTTTGGCAGGAATAATAGTCGGAGGGATTATTATTTAAAGTGTGAAAAGCTGCAGCAGGCGACGGTGCAGAGGGACCTCGGGGTCCTTGTGCACAAATCGCAAAAACCCAGTCTGCAGGTGCAGCAGGTGATCAGGAAGGCGAATGGGATGTTGGCCTTTATAGCGAGGGGGATTGAATATAAAAGCAGGGAGGTCTTGCTGCAACTGTATAGGGCACTGGTGAGGCCACAGCTGGAGTACTGTGTGCAGTTTTGGTCGCCGCACTTACGCAAGGATATTTTGGCCTTGGAGGGAGTGCAGAGGAGGTTCACTAGGCTGATACCGGAGATGAGGGGGTTGAACTATAAAGAGAGACTAAATAGACTGGGTCTGTACTCGTTGGAGTTCAGAAGGCTGAGGGGGGGATCTTATAGAGACGTATAAGATAATGAAGGGGATGGATAGGGTAGAGGTTGAGAGATTCTTCCCGCTTAGAAAGGATAGCAGTACTAGAGGGCACAGCCTCAAGATAAGTGGGGGGCAGTTTAGATCACAGTTGAGGAGGAACTTCTTCACTCAAAGGGTGGTGAATCTCTGGAATTCTCTGCCCGTTGAAGTGGTGGAGGCTACCTCGCTAAATATATTTAAGTCACGGGTAGATAGGTTTCTGATAGACAGGGGAATTAAGGGTTATGGGGAGAAAGCGGGAAAGTGGAACTGATCCACTATCAGATCAGCCATGACCTTATTGAATGGCAGGGCAGGCTCGAGGGGCTAGATGGCCGACTCCTGCTCCAATTCCTTATGTTCATATGTTCTTGTGTAACATGCCCCTGTCTACATCAACGGGGACAATGTGGAAATGGTTGAGAGAGCTTCAAGCTTTAAGTGTCCAGATCACCAACGGCCTGTCCTGGTCCCCCCGCCATGCTGACACTATAGTTAAGAATGGACCTACCTTATATTAAGTTGATCTTTCTCTACACCCTCGCTGTGACTGTAACACTACATTCTGCACCCTCTCCTTTCCTTCTCCCCTCTGTACTCTATGAACGGTATGCTTTGTCTGTAGTGCACAAGAAACAATACTTTTCACTGTATCCCAGTACAGGTGACAATAATAAATCAAATTAAAATCATTGACGGAGTTTTTTCAACTGCAGAGAACCCAACTTTGCATTCAGGATGAAGTCCTGTTGTTGTGTACATTCATCTGCAAAACACTCAATTTAATAATCATCAGAAATTTACTGGAAGAGGATGAATTTGGTGCAGTTTAGCAGAAGGGAGTTCTGACAGGGTGTGTGTGTGGGATATAAAGATTAGTGAGGTGTGGTCCTGCAGTCAGTACGAAGGTCTGGAGACGAACACAATCGTGGGTTGTTGTATGTATAACCTTCTGTATTATATTGTGGATGTTATATTGCTACACTCACAGGCTGTTTATTATTCGGGTCTCATTATATCCAGAGCAGAACATTTGGCTGTTCTCACATTGCCTCTGCCACTGAAGTTTGCAGAAGTATTGTCTCTGTCTTTCACTTTCGATTTATATTTCAAAAGCCCTCAGATAGATCGCAACGACAGTGTCAGCCGAAAGAATCGGAGCCCGAGATGTTTTTTAAAGGAGCTGTGTACACTGTGAGATAGGACAAGTTAAAAAGGGTGGCACAGCGGGGTTAGCGCTGCTGCCTCACAGCGCCAGGGACCTGGGTTCAATTCTCGGACTCGGGTCACTGTCTGTGTGGAGTCTGCATGTTCTCCCTGTGTCTGCGTGGGTTTCCTCTGGGTGCTCTGGTTTCATAGAACATAGAACATTCCAGCGCAGTACAGGCCCTTCGGCCCTCGATGTTACTCCGACCAGTGGAACCAATCTAATGACCCTCTAACCTAAACTATTCCAATGTTATCCATATGCCTATCCACTGACCATTTGAACGTCCTTAAAGTTGGTGAGTCCACAACTGCTGCAGGCAGGGCATTCCACACCCTTACTACCCTCTGAGTAAAGAACCTACCTCTGACATCCGTCCTATAATTACTACCCCTCAATTTAAAGCTATGTCCCCTCGTGTTAGCCATCACCATTGAAGTAAAAAGGCTCTCACTGTCCACCCTATCTAACCCTCTGATCATCTTGTATGCCTCAATCAGGTCACCTCTTAACCTTCTTCTTTCTAACGAAAACAACCTCAAGTCCCTCAGCCTTTCCTCATAAGACCTTCCCACCATACCAGGGGACATCCTGGTAAACCTCCTCTGCACCTTTTCCAATGCCTCCACATCCTTATGATAATGCGGCGACCAGAACTGTACCCAATACTCCAAGTGCGGCCGCACCAGAGTTTTGTACAGTTGTAACATGACCTCACGGCTCCGAAATTCAATCCCTCTACCAATAAAAGCTAACACACCGTACACCTTCTTAACAACTTTATCAACCTGGGTGCCAACTTTCAGGGATCTATGTACATGTACACCGAGATCTCTCTGCTCGTCAACACTACCAAGAGTCTTTCCATTTGCCCTATATTCTGTACTCCTGTTACTCCTTCCAAAGTGAATCACCTCACTCTTTTCCACATTAAACTCCATCTGCCACCTCTCAGCCCAGCTCTGCAGCTTATCTGTGTTCCTCTGCAAACTGGAACATCCATCCTCACTGTCTACAACTCCTCCGACTTTGGTGTCATCAGCAAATTTACTAACCCATCCTTCTACACCCTCATCTAGGTCATTTATAAAAATGACAAACAGCAGTGGCCCCAAAACAGATCCCTGAGGTACACCACTTGTAACTGAACTCCAGGTTGAATATTTCCCATCAAACATCACCCTCTGTCTTCTATCAGCTAGCCAATTCCTGATCCAAGCTGCTAAATCACCCTCAATCCCATGCATCTGCATTTTCTGCAAAAGCCTACCATGGGGAACCTTATCAAACGCTTTGCTAAAATCCATATACACCACATCAACTGCCTTACCCTTATCCACCTCTTTGGTCACCTTTTCAAAAAACTCAATAAGGTTTGTGAGGCATGACCCACCCTTCACAAAACCGTGTTGACTATCCCTAATCAATTTATTTCTCTCTAGATGATTATAAATCCTATCCCTTATAATTCTTTCCAAAACTTTGCCCACAACAGATGTAAGGCTCACCGGTCAATAATTCCCAGGATGGTCTCTACTCCCCTTCTTGAACAAGGGGACAACATTTGCTATTCTCCAGTCTTCCAGCACTATACCTGTGGACAATCACGAGATGAAGATCAAAGCCAAACGCTCTGCAATCTCCTCCCTAGCCTCCCAGAGAATCCTAGGGTAAATCCCATCCGGCTCAGGGGACTTATCTATTTTCACACTCTCAAGAATTACTAACACCTCCTCCTTAAGTACCTCAATCCTGTCTAGTCTAAAAGCCTGTATCTCAGTATTCTCCTTGACTACATTGACTTTTTCCTGCGTGAATACCGACGAAAAATATTCATCCCACAGTCCAGTGATGTGTGGGTTAGGGTGCGTCAGCCGTGCTAAATTCTCCCTCAGTGTAACCCGAACAGACACCGGAGAGTGGCAATTGGGGGATTTTCACAGTAACTTCATTGCAGTGTTAATGTAAGCCTATTTGTGACACTAATAAATAAACTTTAAACATGACTTAGAGACAGAGGGATAGGGGTGGAGCAGGGAGATTGATGAGAGAATGATTTCTTCATCTCTCTCTGTCTCGATTGACACTCTGAACTTATCTGACTTCTGGCATTCCAACTGCCTGAGCTGTCGGAGACTGACGGAGAGAGGGAGAAGAGAGAGAGAGAGAAGGGCACAGCACGGCGACACAGTGGGTTAGCACTACTGCCTCACAGCGCCAGGGACACGGGTTCAATTCCCCAGGATCACTGTGAACCTCCTGGTGCTCCGATTTCCTCCCACAATTCGAACGACGTGCTGTAAGGTACATTGGCCGTGCTAAATGCTCCCTCAGCGTATCCGAACAGCAGTGTGGTGACTGAGGGATTTTCACAGCAACTTCACTGCAGTGTTAATGTGAGCCTACTTGTGACACTAATAAATAAACTTTAAGCATTGTTTTAGAATTGTGGAACAGATAGTTGGACATGGATCAGACTGAAGCCTCCTCAATGAGCTGGTAGCTCTTAAGAAGCAGATTCTTCTTCTAACTTTGGAGAACGTGAGGGTGTTGTTACTTTGCTTCAACTGATGAAAGCTGGGCAGAAGCAGAACCCGGCTGGAAACCCCAGCTGATGTTTTCTCCTGCTTGTTTTTTTGTTCTGGGCTGAATACAGTTTCACTTTCGGAGGACAGAAGATTAGCTCAAAGGACAGAAATGTTACAACACCGTCCAGTGTTAAATCTTCATCATGGATTCTTCCTCGATGGATTCACTGGCTCCTGGCACAATTAAGAACATAAGAAATAGGAGCAGGAGTAGGCCATCTAGCCCTTCGAGCCTGCCCCGCCATTCAATAAGATCATGGCTGATCTGAAGTGGATCAGTTCCACTTTCCCGCTTTCTCCCCTTAATTCCCCTGTCTATCAGAAGCCTGTCTACCTGTGACTTAAATATATTCAGCGAGGCAGCCCCCAGCACTTTAACAGGCAGAGAATTCCAGAGATTCACCACCCTTTGAGTGAAGAAGTTCCTCCTCAACTCTGATCTAAACTGCTCCCCCCCACTTATCTTGAGGCTGTGCCCTCTAGTCCTGCTATCCTTTCTAAGTGGGAGGAATCTCTCTACCTCTACCCTATCCATCCCCTTCATTATCTTATACGTCTCGATAAGATCCCCCCTCATCCTTCTAAACTCCAACGAGTACAGACCCAGTCTATTCAATCTCTCCTCATAGTCCAACCCCCTCATCTCCGGTATCAGCCGAGTGAACCTTCTCTGCACTCCCTCTAAGGCCAAAATATCCTTCCGCAAGTGCGGCAACCAAAACTGCACACAGTACTCCAGCTGCGGCCTCACCAGTGCCCTGTACAGTCGCAGCAAGTCCTCCCTGCTTTTATATTCTATCCCCCTCGCTATAAAGGCCAGCATCCCATTCGCCTTCCTGATCACCTGCTGCACCTGCAGGCTGGGTTTTTGTGATTCATGCACAAGGACCCCCAGGTCCCTCTGCACCGTAGCACGCTGCAGCTTTTCACCATTTAAATAATAATCCCTCCTACTATTATTTCTACCAAAGTGGATAACCTCACACTTGCTAACATTATACTCCATCTGCCAGGTCCTCACCCACTTGCTCAGCCTATCCAGATCCCTCTGCAGACTTTCCACACCCTCCGCACAATTTGCTTTTCCACTCATCTTTGTGTCATCAGCAAATTCTGTCACCCTACACTCAGCCCCCTCCTCCAGATCATCGATATAAATGGTAAATAGCTGAGGCCCCAGCACCGATCCCTGCGGCACTCCACTAGTCACCAATTGCCAACCAGAATAGCACCCATTAACCCCCACTCTCTGCCTCCTATTAGACACAGTAAAAAGTCTGACAACACCAGGTTTAAGTCCAACCGATTTATTTGATAGTAAATTCACAAGCTTTTGAGGCTACCCTCTCGGTCAGGTGAATGGAGAGTTCTGGCCTCAGACAGAGCATATAAAGCACAGACAGTTTACAGATTACTGATTGGAATGTGAATCTTTACACCTAACCTGCTGTTCAAGTCTTAAAGTGGCCGACAATGTGAGTGGAAGGAGCACTGATCACAGGTTAAAGAGATGTGTATTGTCTCCAGACAGCACAGTAAGTGAGGTTTAGCAAACCCAGGCAAGTCACGGGGGTTACAGATAGTGCGACATGAACCCAAGATCCAGGTTGAGACCGTCCTCATGTGTGTGGAACTTGGCTATCAGTCTCTGTTCAGCGACTCTGCGCTGTCGAGTGTTGTGAAGGCCGTTGGACTTAAAATCAGTTGGACTTAAACCTGGTGTTTCAGACTTTTTACTGTGTTTACCCCAGTCCAACACCGGCATATCCACATCACGACTCCTATTAGACAACCAATCCTCTACCCACGCTAACACCTTACCCCCAACTCCATGCACCCTAACCTTCTGTAACAACCTTTTGTGCGGCACCTTATCAAACGCCTTCTGGAAATCTAAAAACACCACATCCACCGGTTCCCCTCTGTCTACCGCACTAGTCACATCCTCATAGAAATCCAATAAATTCGTCAAACACGACTTCCCCTTAACAAATCCATGCTGCGTCTGCTCTATCAAACAATTCTCCTCAAGGTGCCTCGCTATTTCTTCTTTAATGACGGATTCAAGCATTTTTCCTTCAACAGACGTTAAACTAACCGGCCTATAATTTCCTGCCTTTTGCCTGCTACCTTTTTTAAACAGCAGCATAAAGATCTGCTATCACCTCTTCCATTTCTTTCAGAACCCTGGGATGCATTCCATCCGGTCCCGGGGACTTGTCTACCTTCAGTCCCGTTAGTCTATCAAGCACTACCTCTCTAGTGACACTAATCGCATTAAGGACCTCATCTCTTACCATCCTTCTGTCTTTAATATTCGGCAAACTATTTGTGTCCTCCTCTGTGAAGATCGACAGAAAAAACTTATTTAAAGCCTCAGCCATTTCCTTATCACCCACCGCTAAATCCCCCCTCTGGTCCTCCAAGGGTCCAACATTCACTCGAGCCAGTCTCCTCTTCTTTATATATTTGTAAAAACTTTTACTATCATTTTTTATATTTAGAGCTAGTTTAGCTTCATTACTATCTTTCCTTTCTTTATTGCTTTCTGAGTCATTCTTTGTTGTTTTTTAAATCTTTCCCAATCTTCTAATTGCCCACTATTTTTAGCCACTCTGTACGCATCAGCTTTTAATTTACAACTCTCCTTTATTTCCTTCGATAACCATGGCTGGTTATCTCTTCTTCTACAGTCCTTCTTCACCATCGGAATATATTTCTGCTGAGCATCGAAAAAGATCTCCTTAAAAATCCTCCTCTGTTCCTCAATCTGCGCCCCCGATCTACATTCGCCAATTCTGCTCTCATCCTATCGTACTCCCCTCTCTTCAAACACAGGACACAGGTTTGGGACCTATTTTCTCACCCTCCATCTGCATCAGAAATTCAATCATACTATGATCACTCGTCCTGAGAGGATCCCTCACAAGAAGATCCCTGATTTTACCTGCCTCAGTAACAGTACCAGATCTAAGATATCTCGCTCCCTCATAGGTTCCGTCACATACTGTTTGAGGAAACTATCCTGACAGCATTCCGAGAACTCTTCCTCAAGTCCACCCCGTCCGACTTGGGTCATCCAATCAATATGCAGATTAAAATCCCCCATAATTATCACCGTTCCGTCTCTGCACGCATCAATTATTTGCTTGTTTATAGCGCGCCCCACCTCAAAATTATTATCTGGGGGCCTATAGGCCACACCCACCAGTGTCTTCCTCCCCTTAATATTCCTTATCTCCACCCACAAAGTTTTGCTCTTTGGAGCCGAGATCTTCCCTTACTACCGCCCTGATATTATCCTTAACTAACAGAGCTACCCCACCCCCTTTTTCCTCCCCTCTATCCTTCCTAAACACGATACCCCTGGATATTCAGTTCCCAGTCCCAGTCACACTGCAAACACATTTCCGTAATGGCCACGCGATCATATCCATTTATGCTGAGCTGCGCCATCAGCTCATTCACTTTGTTCCGAATGCTTTGTGCATTCAGGTCAAGTGTCTTCACACCAGCCTTTATCTGAACCTTATTTGCAGAAACGCTACTAATCTCCCTCATGCCCCCTACTCCTTTTATTAGTGGAACATCCTCAACATTAACCTGCACATGTAACCTCTCCTTTACTTTTGATTTTGTAATTTCACCCACCCCTGCACCTTGCCCCCAACGAATTAGTTTAAAGCCCTAATTAGTTTATTAGTTATTCACAGGTTGATTTATTTGACTAATTAGTTTAAAGGGGTGCATTGGGGTGTCCTTGATTATGGCAGATGCTTTTCTGAAGCTGCGCAGAGGGAGTTTTACTCTGTATCTAACCCCGTGCTGTACCTGTCCTGGGAGTGTTTGATGGGGACAGTGTAGAGGGAGCTTTACTCTGTATCTAACCCCGTGCTGTACCTGTCCTGGGAGTGTTTGATGGGGGCAGTGTAGAGGGAGCTTTACTCTGTATCTAATCCCGTGCTGTACCTGTCCTGGGAGTGTTTGATGGGGGACAGTGTAGAGGGAGCTTTACACTGTATCTAACCCCGTGCTGTACCTGTCCTGGGAGTGTCTGATGGGGGGACAGTGTAGAGGGAGCTTTACTCTGTATCTAACCCCGTGCTGTACCTGTCCTGGGAGTGTTTGATGGGGGCAGTGTAGAGGGAGCTTTACTCTGTATCTAACCCCGTGCTGTACCTGTCCTGGGAGTGTTTGATGGGGGGACAGTGTAGAGGGAGCTTTACTCTGTATCTAACCCCGTGCTGTACCTGTCCTGGGAGTGTTTGATGGGGGGACAGTGTAGAGGGAGCTTTACTCTGTATCTAACCCCGTGCTATCCCTGTCCTGGGAGTGTTTGATGGGGACAGTGTCGAGGGAGCTTTACTCTGTATCTAACCCTGTGCTGTACCTGTCCTGGGAGTGTTTGATGGGGACAGTGTAGAGGGAGCTTTACTCTGTATCTAACCCCGTGCTGTACCTGTCCTGGGAGTGTTTGATGGAGGACAGTGTAGATGGAGCATTACTCTGTATCTAACCCCGTGCTGTACCTGTCCTGGGAGTGTTTGATGGGGGCACAGTGTAGAGGGAGCTTTACTCTGTATCTAACCCCGTGCTGTACCTGTCCTGGGAGTGTTTGATGGGGGGACAGTGCAGAGGGAGCTTTACTCTGTATCTAACCCCGTGCTGTACCTGTCCTGGGAGTATTTGATGGGGGGACAGTGCAGAGGGAGCTTTACTCTGTATCTAACCCCGTGCTGTACCTGTCCTGGGAGTGTTTGATGTGGGGGACAGTGTAGAGGAAGCTTTACTCTGTATCTAATCCCGTGCTGTACCTGTCCTGGGAGTGTTTGATGGGGGGACAGTGTAGAGGGAGCTTTACTCTGTATCTAACCCCGCGCTGTATCTAATTTCAGGTACAATGTATGAACACTGAATCAAACTCAATTACGAACACTCCAAATTTGATGAGGAAACCTTTGGAAACCAAATCCAAGCAGCTACTTGATAATTTTCGTCGATCTCTGGGTGAAAGTGCGGGCGAGATGGAACCGGAGATTTCGAAACTCAAGGCAGAACTTGTGTCTCAGATGGAGACCTGGATTCAGAGTTTCACACCCATGTTCAATTCTCTGATTGAATGCCTGAAGCAGCAGAAACTAGCGGAGTTTCAGAATTTCTTCAATCAGACGGTACTTTATATTCAGATCAGTGTTTTAGAAATGGGATATTCTAAAGGGAGCTTTACTCTGTATCTAACCCCGTGCTGTACCTGTCCTGGGAGTGTTTGATGGGGACAGTGTAGAGGGAGCTTTACTCTGTATCTAACCCCGTGCTGTACCTGTCCTGGGAGTGTTTGATGGGGACAGTGTAGAGGGAGCTTTACTCTGTATCTAACCCCGTGCTGTACCTGTCCTGGGAGTGTTTGATGGGGGACAGTATAGAGGGAGCTTTACTCTGTATCTAACCCCGTGCTGTACCTGTCCTGGGAGTGTTTGATGGGGGACAGTGTAGAGGGAGCTTTACTCTGTATCTAACCCCGTGATGTACCTGTCCTGGGAGTGTTTGATGTGGAGATGCCGGTGTTGGACTGGGGTAAACACAGTAAGAAGTCTGACAACACCAGGTTTAAGTGCCACCGATTTATTTGATAATAGACTCACAAGCTGTCGGGGTTTCCCTCTTCGTCAGGTGAATGGAGAGTTCTGGCCTCAGACAGAGCATATAAAGCACAGACAGTTTACAGATTACTGATTAGAATGCGAATCTTTACACCTAACCTGCTGTTCAAGTCTTAAAGTGGCCGACAATGTGTGTGGAAGGAGCACTGATCACAGGTTAAAGAGATGTGTATTGTCTCCAGACAGTACAGTAAGTGAGGTTTAGCAAACCCAGGCAAGTCACGGGGGTTACAGATAGTGTGACATGAACCCAAGATCCCGGGTGAGGCCGTCCTCATGTGTGTGGAACTTGGCTATCAGTCTCTGTTCAGCGACTCTGCGCTGTCGTGTGTCGTGAAGGCCGCCTTGGAGAACGTTTACCCGAAGGTCGGAGGCCAAATGCCCGTGACCACTGAAGTGTTCGCCAACAGGAAGGGAACAGTCTTGCCTGGTGATTGTCGAGCGATGTTCATTCATCCGTTGTCGTAGCGTCTGCATGGTCTCCCCAATGTACCATGCTTCGGGACATCCTTTCCTGCAGCGTATCAGGTAGACAATGTTGGCCGAGTTACAAGAGTATTTACCGTGTACCTGGTGGATGGTATTCTCACGTGTGATGATGGTATCCGTGTCGATGATCTGGCATGTCTTACAGAGGTTGCTGTGACAGGGTTGTGTGGTATTGTGGTCACTGTTCTCCTGAAGACTGGGTAGTTTGCTGCGAACAATGGTCTGTTTGAGGTTGTGTGGTTGTCTGAAGGCAAGAAGTTGGGGTGTGGGGATGGCCCTGGCGAGATGTTCGTCTTCATCAATGACATGTTGAAGACTCCAGAGAAGATGTCGTAGCTTCTCTGCTCCGGGGAAGTACTGGACGATGAAGGGTACTCTGTCCACCACATCCCATGTTTGTCTAATGAGGAGGTCGGTGCGGTTTTTCGCTGTGGCGTATCAGAACTGTGGATCGATGAATCGAGAGCCATATCCTGCTTTTAAGAGGGCATCTTTCAGCGTCTGGAGCTGTCTGTCGCGATCCTCCTCATCTGAGCAGATCCTGTGTTTCTGGAGGTCTTGTCCTGAGGCGATGGCTTCTTTAACATGTTTCAGGTGGAAGCTGGAGAAGTGGAGCACTGTGAGGTTGTCTGTGGGCTTGCGGTACAGTGAGGTGCTGAGGTGACCATCCTTGATGGAGATGTGTGTGTCCAAGAATGCAACTGATTCCGGAGAATAGTCCATGGTGAGTCTGATGGTGGGGTGGAAATTGTTGATATCATCAAACAGTTGTTTCAGTGACTGTTCACCATGACTCCAAAGGAAGAAAATGTCATCGATGTATAAAGTGTATAGCATCGGTTCTGTCCCTGTCCTAGGAGTGTTTGATGGGGACAGTGTAGAGGGAGCTTTACTCAGTATTGAACACCGTGCTGTACCTGTCCTGGGAGTGTTTGATGGGGGGACAGTGTAGAGGGAGCTTTACTCTGTATCTAGCCCGATACTGTAGCTGTCTTGGGAGTGTTTGATGGGGGGACAGTGTAGAGGGAGCTTTACTCTGTATCTAACCCCGTGCTGTACCTGTCCTGGGAGTGTTTGATGGGGGGACAGTGTAGAGGGAGCTTTACTCTGTATCTAACCCCGCGCTGTACCTGTCCTTGAGAGTGTTTGCTGGGGGGACAGTGTAGAGGGAGCTTTACTCTGTATCTAACGCAGTGCTGAACCTGTCCTGGGAGTGTTTGATCGGGGCAGTGAAGAGGGTGCTTTAATCGCTGTCTAACCCCGTGCTATCCCTGAACTGGGAGTGTTTGATGAGGGACAGTGTGGCGGGAGCTTTACTCTGTATCTAACCCCGTGCTGTACCTGTCCTGGGAGTGTTTGATGGGGGACAGTGTCGAGGGAGCTTTACTCTGTATCTAACCCCGTGCTGTACCTGTCCTGGGAGTGTTTGATGGGGGGACAGTGTAGAGGAAGCTTTACTCTGTATCTAACCCCGTGCTGTACCTGTCCTGGGAGTGTTTGATGGGGACAGTGTAGAGGGAGCTTTACTCTGTATCTAACCCCGTGCTGTACCTGTCCTGGGAGTGTTTGATGGGGGACAGTGTAGAAGGAGCTTTACTCTGTATCTAACCCCGTGCTGTACCTGTCCTGGGAGTGTTTGATGGGGGGACAGTGTAGAGGGAGCTTTACTCTGTATCTAACCCCGTGCTGTACCTGTCCTGGGGGTGTTTGATGGGGACAGTTTAGTGGGGCTTCAATCTGTAACTGACTCTGTTTTCTATTTCAGATGCGAGATACACAGGATACTTCACAACGATTGAGGACCAGTCCACGAGCAATGCAGGATCTTCTGAAGAAGAAAGTCACTGAGCTGAAGAATGATTTTAAGAAGCAGCTGACAGTGACTGAGGGGGAAACATCCTCATATGTTAAAGAGTTGGACCAGGAATTGCGGAATGTATTTGATGACTTCAATCGCGAATACCAGGAACTATATGAGAGTGCAGTTTGGGATTTGAAAGAAGTCAAGCTGGAAGAGTTTCATCAATATTGTGAGCAAAAGGTAGGCGAAATTAAAAATCAAATGTGGTTTTAAATGGAGCTGTGTGGAGGGAGCTTTACTCTGTATCTAACCCCGTGCTGTACCTGTCCTGGGAGTGTTTGATGGGGACAGTGTAGAGGGAGCTTTACTCTGTATCTAACCCCGTGCTGTACCTGTCCTGGGAGTGTTTGATGGGGGGACAGTGTAGAGGGAGCTTTACTCTGTATCTAACCCCGTGCTGTACCTGTCCTGGGAGTGTTTGATGGGGGGACAGTGTCGAGGGAGCTTTACTCTGTATCTAACCCTGTTCTGTACCTGTCCTGGGAGTGTTTGATGGGGGACAGTGTAGAGGGAGCTTTACTCTGTATCTAACCCCGTGCTGTACCTGTCCTGGGAGTGTTTGATGGGGGGGACAGTGTAGAGGGAGCTTTACTCTGTATCTAACCCCGTGCTGTACCTGTCCTGGGAGTGTTTGATGGGGGGACAGTGTAGAGGGAGCTTTACTCTGTATCTAACCCTGTGTTTTGTGTTGTTCGGTAGTGTTCTCCACACCGTTACTTTGGAAACATGACGGTCCGTCCGGGTTTTATGAGACGTGAAGTGGAGAACCAGGCCGAGGAGCTGTTGACTGATTTTGGAAGGAGTGTGGACGGGAATGGAAGGGAAAAGGAGGATCAGACGCAGGAACTTGAGGAATCTATCAAATCTGGAGTCGACTCGTTCTGTCGTGAATACAGCAAGAAATACATATTGAACTGGGTGATGTTCCTGATGGCGATTGCATTTGATGCAGGAAGTCTGTATATAATAATCACAGCTTTTATGTTCGGTGTCTCTTGGGTGATGATAGTTCTGGGGATTCTGGGTGCTGGAGCATGGATAGCTCCCTGGTTGATAGACGGCTTAGCTTTCGTGATATATCCCCTGGCGCGTGTGGGTATGGGATTGCGCATCGGTCTCCTGTGAAGGATCTTCTTTTCGGGGTGTTAACCAGGGCAGGTCTGGGGGATTTTACAGGGTTTAATCTGATGTCCTTGCTGTAATATATTGAGCGGGGGAATGATGCGGATGTGGACACTGCGGGCAGTGGGCACTCTGTGCTTCAGAATCTGAATGGCTGGGTCCAAAAACAGGGAAATGTCTGCAGACAACAGCAAACTCCACAGAATCTATCAAATCAATAATTTCCATGAACTGAGGAGTGAGAATGGAAAATCAGGGTGTGAAATGAGAGGGGTTTGGCCCTCCCAGCTATCGCTGCTTGTTTTATCAACACAATCTGTGTGAATAACTACTTTCCAATTAAAACACGTCTGAATTACACCCAGTCTTCCTGTTCTTTCATTTATCTCATCTTCACAAATCTGGGCAGCGGTCAAAACCCGCACTGTGGGAGGGTCAGTGCTGAGGGAGTCCCGCACTGTGGGAGGGTCAGTGCTGAGGGAGTCCCGCACTGTGGGAGGGTCAGTGCTGAGGGAGTCCCGCACTGTGGGAGGGTCGGTGCTGAGGGAGTCCCGCACTGTGGGAGGGTCAGTGCTGAGGGAGTCCCGCACTGTGGGAGGGTCAGTGCTGAGGGAGTCCCGCACTGTGGGAGGGTCGGTGCTGAGGGAGTCCCGCACTGTGGGAGGGTCAGTGCTGAGGGAGTCCCGCACTGTGGGAGGGTCGGTGCTGAGGGAGTCCCGCACTGTGAGAGGGTCGGTGCTGAGGGAGTCCCGCACTGTGGGAGGGTCGGTGCTGAGGGAGTCCCGCACTGTGGGAGGGTCGGTGCTGAGGGAGTCCCGCACTGTGGGAGGGTCGGTGCTGAGGGAGTCCCGCACTGTGGGAGGGTCGGTGCTGAGGGAGTCCCGCACTGTGGGAGGGTCGGTGCTGAGGGAGTCCCGCACTGTGGGAGGGTCAGTGCTGAGGGAGTCCCGCACTGTGGGAGGGTCCGTGCTGAGGGAGTCCCGCACTGTGGGAGGGTCAGTGCTGAGGGAGTCCCGCACTGTGGGAGGGTCGGTGCTGAGGGAGTCCCGCACTGTGGGAGGGTTAGTGCTGAGGGAGTCCCGCACTGTGGGAGGGTCGGTGCTGAGGGAGTCCCGCACTGTGGGGAGGGTCGGTGCTGAGGGAGTCCCGCACTGTGGGAGGGTCAGTGCTGAGGGAGTCCCGCACTGTGGGAGGGTCAGTGCTGAGGGAGTCCCGCACTGTGGGGAGGGTCGGTGCTGAGGGAGTCCCGCACTGTGGGAGGGTCGGTGCTGAGGGAGTCCCGCACTGTGGGAGGGTCGGTGCTGAGGGAGTCCCGCACTGTGGGAGGGTCGGTGCTGAGGGAGTCCCGCACTGTGGGAGGGTCGGTGCTGAGGGAGTCCCGCACTGTGGGAGGGTCGGTGCTGAGGGAGTCCCGCACTGTGGGAGGGTCGGTGCTGAGGGAGTCCCGCACTGTGGGAGGGTCGGTGCTGAGGGAGTCCCGCACTGTGGGAGGGTCGGTGCTGAGGGAGTCCCGCACTGTGGGAGGGTCGGTGCTGAGGGAGTCCCGCACTGTGGGAGGGTCGGTGCTGAGGGAGTCCCGCACTGTGGGGGGGTCAGTGCTAAGGGAGTCCCGCACTGTGGGAGGGTCGGTGCTGAGGGAGTCCCGCACTGTGGGGGGGTCAGTGCTGAGGGAGTCCCGCACTGTGGGAGGGTCAGTGCTGAGGGAGTCCCGCACTGTGGGGGCGATGTGCTGTGCACTCTGACTGTTTTGAATGGAAAGATGTGACAGTGCGTCTCTCTCTCCCCAGGAAAGCAGCCGATCAGGGCCATCCTCTGTCCTCCTACAACCTCGCTGTGGGCAAACTGAAACAGATAACTAGCTCTGTGGAAGATCGGTGAGTCAGTCTCTGTCCCCCTGGGAAATAATTCCTGTGTGAGAAACTGAATCTCCCTGTGTGGAGAGAGGGAGAGAGACAGAGAGAGACAGAGAGAGAGAGAGAGACAGAGAGAGGGGAGAGACAGAGAGACAGGGACAGAGAGACAGAGGGGGAGAGAGAGAGACAGAGAGAGACAGAGGGGGAGAGAGAGACACAGAGAGAGAGAGACAGTGAGAGAGACACACAGAGAGACACACAGAGAGAGACAGAGAGTGGTGATAGAGAGTGGAGAGAGACAGAGAGAGGGGAGAGACAGAGAGACTGGCAGAGAGACAGAGAGAAACAGGGAGAGAGACATGGTTGGGGTGGGGGGTGGGGAGAGGGAGAGAGAGATGGAGAGGTTTCGGGATGGAATTCCCGACCAGAGGGCAGCTGAAGGCATGTCCACCAATGGGGGAGTGATGGGAATCGGGGGATGCTCGAGAGGCAGGAATTGGAGGAACAGAGAGATCTCGGAGGGTCGTAGGAGGTGACAGAGATAGGGAGGGGGTGTGGGGGACTGGAGGAGGTTACAGAGATAGGGAGGGGGGTGTAGGGGGGCTGGAGGAGGTTACAGAGATAGGGAGGGGGTGTAGGGGGCTGGAGGAGGTTCCAGAGATAGGGAGGGGGTGTAGGGGGTCTGGAGGAGGTTCCAGAGATAGGGAGGGGGTGTAGGGGGGCTGGAGGGGGTTACAGAGATAGGGAGGGGGTGTAGGGGGCTGGAGGAGGTTACAGAGATAGGGAGGGGGTGTCAGGGGTTGGAGGAGGTTACAGAGATAGGGAGGGGGTGTAGGGGGTTGGAGGAGGTTACAGAGATAGGGAGGGGGTGTAGGGGGGGCTGGAGGAGGTGACAGAGATAGGGAGGGGGTGTAGGGGGGCTGGAGGAGGTTACAGAGATAGGGAGGGGGTGTCAGGGGTTGGAGGAGGTTACAGAGATAGGGAGGGGGTGTAGGGGGGCTGGAGGAGGTTACAGAGATAGGGAGGGGGTGTAGGGGTCTGGAGGGGGTTACAGAGATAGGGAGGGGGTGTAGGGGGCTGGAGGAGGTTCCAGAGATAGGGAGGGGGTGTAGGGGGCTGGAGGAGGTTCCAGAGATAGGGAGGGGGGTGTAGGGGGCTGGAGGGGGTTACAGAGATAGGGATGGGGTGTAGGGGGCTGGAGGAGGTTACAGAGATAGGGAGGGGGTGTAGGGGGACTGGAGGAGGTTCCAGAGATAGGGAGGGGGTGTAGGGGACTGGAGGGGGTTACAGAGATAGGGAGGGGGTGTAGGGGGCTGGAGTGAGTGGAAAAGCTGGGGTTTGGGAAGGGTTGGTATGAGTGACTGAGCTGGATTTGAGATGGGAAATCCCACTCTCCGAGTGATTCACCCTCGCAATTCCACCCCTCCTCCTCGGTTCTAGGGAGATGGAGGGACTACTTTCCAGGGCGGCGGAACACGGGGTGAAGGAGGCGCAAGAAGTCCTGGCTCAACTTTACAAGACGCGCGATCAGGCCTGAGGTCGGGGCATTCCCGGGATTCGCCGACTGTCTTCCAGACAGACGGACCTCCTACTCTTCCCCGTTTGAACCCACGAAGATGAGCACTCTCTGGGATTCGAACCGCCAGCCTTCTCCTTGTCCCCGTCCTGTCCATACTGTCATTGTCTTTTCCTGAATGTTGTGGTGTTAAATTCTCTCACCTCTATCCTCTAACCGGTCAAGATTTCACAAACCTTTACTGTAACAAATGATTAAAAAGCACTGTGGACCAAACACTGTTCATTTTCTCCTTGGCAAGTTATCCTTTGCTGACAAGATGGGACATGTATCCAAAGTTGTCTCTTTGACGCTCTTTAGGACAAATACAAAAATGCCAAATTTCTGACTCTCACAACCATTCGTACTTGCCAGGGCGGAATGGTGCTGGTTATACATCAACTCACATTCCGAAATTAGCTTCACTTATTTCACTGCTGAGGTGGTTCCAAGGTCATGATGTGCAGATGCCGGCGTTGGACTGGGGTAAAACACAAAGAAATCCCACACCAGTTTAAAGTCCAAACAGGTTTATTTTTAGCTTTTGGGACAGCCTGTCCCTTCATCAGGTGGCTGGGAGTTTCCAGGGGAACCTATCAGGCAGAGAGTGTGTGTGAGTGAGAGAGTGTGTGTGTGTGGGGGAGAGAGAGAGTGTGTGTGTGTGGGGGAGAGAGAGAGTGTGTGTGTGTGGGAGAGAGACTGTGTGAGTGTGAGAGAGAGGGTGTGTGTGAGAGAGGGTGTGCTAGAGAGAGGGTGTGAGAGAGACAGTGTGTGCGTGAGAGAGGGAGAGGTCAGCACTTACCCTCCCACAGTGCGGTGCTCCCTCAGCACCGACCCTCCCACAGTGCGGGACTCCCTCAGCACTGACCCTCCCACAGTGCGGCGCTCCCTCAGCACAGACCCTCCCACAGTGCGGGACTCTCTCAGCACTGACCCTCCCACAGTGCGGCGCTCCCTCAGCACCGACCCTCCCACACTGCGGGACTCCCTCAGCACTGACCCTCCCACAGTGCGGGACTCCCTCAGCACCGACCCCCCCACAGTGCGGGTCTCTCTCAGCACTGACCCTCCCACAGTGCGGCGCTCCCTCAGCACTGACCCTCCCACAGTGCGGCGCTCCCTCAGCACTGACCTCACACACTGCGGGACTCTCTCAGCACTGACCCTCCCACAGTGCGGGACTCTCTCAGCACTGAATCAACCTCCAGTTGCCAGTACAGTTTTATGAAAGGGAGGAACTGGTCCTCCCAGCCTCAGACTCGGTGTGTGAAATGGAAATGAATGACAGACTGAAAGCTTTGGTTAAATTGAGAATATTTTCTTTATTCGGTGATTCCTTCACATGATGCAGTATTTCCAAATCACAAATATCCCAAGATTCTCTTCATTTTAACATTGAATATTTAATTCACGGACTGAAAGCCGGTTTTATAAAGACACAAGCTGTCTAATTTCCCAGTTCCAATTGAGGTTCGATCTTTATTGAAGGTGGTCATCTCATCCGGTCAGTGGTTACATCCCAGTCCAACCCTGTCACTTCAGCAGTTCTTGTTCCACATCGTGTTTTCATCAACCTTCTCCCCGAGTCACTCACCATCAAACCCCCTGAACTGAACCTGGAACCCTCACCACCTCCCTCAATCATATTGGCAAAAGCAGCAGTGCCCGTGACCATGGGACAGTGAGTAAAGACACACAATCAGTCCCACAGCTCCAAACATCATCACAAAAACATTTCAGAATTTAACAGGATCGACCCTGTGTAGTTCTCCGATCAATCTCCACATCTCTTCATGAAGCTCAGCAACCACTGACTGCTTCTCAGGGTAATCGTCACACAGACAGCGCCCAAAATCACGGAGAATCTTCCTCGCCTTTTTCTTAAGTTTGGTCTTCTTCTTCTTCTTGGGTATACAACCCTGCTTCTGAAAACCACATAATAAACAGAGTGAGATGAAGCATAATCTCCCTTACTGTCCCCCATCAAACACTCCCAGGACAGATACAGCACGGGATTAGATACAGAGTAAAGCTCCCTCTGCACTGTCCCCCATCAAACACTCCCAGGGCAGGTACAGCACGGGGTTAGATACAGAGTAAAGCTCCCTCTACACTGTCCCCCATCAAACACTCCCAGGACAGGTACAGCACGAGGTTAGATACAGAGTAAAGCTCCCTCTACACTGTCCCCCATCAAACACTCCCAGGACAGGTACAGCACGGGGTTAGATACAGAGTAAAGCTCCCTCTACACTGTCCCCCCATCAAACACTCCCAGGACTGGTACAGCACGGGGTTAGATACAGAGTAAAGCTCCCTCTACACTGTCCCCCATCAAACACTCCCAGGACAGGTACAGCACGGGGTTAGATACAGAGTAAAGCTCCCTCTACACTGTCCCCCCATCAAACACTCCCAGGACAGGTACAGCACGGGGTTAGATGCAGAGTAAAGCTCCCTCTACACTGTCCCCCCATCAAACACTCCCAGGACAGGTACAGCACAGGGTTAGATACAGAGTAAAGCTCCCTCTACACTGTCCCCCCATCAAACACTCCCAGGACAGGTACAGCACGGGGTTAGATACAGAGTAAAGCTCCCTCTACACTGTCCCCCATCAAACACTCCCAGGACAGGTACAGCACGGGGTTAGATACAGAGTAAAGCTCCCTCTACACTGTCCCCCCATCAAACACTCCCAGGACAGGTACAGCACGGGGTTAGATACAGAGTAAAGCTCCCTCTACACTGTCCCCCATCAAACACTCCCAGGACAGGTACAGCACGGGGTTAGATACAGAGTAATGCTCCCTCTACACTGTCCCCCATCAAACACTCCCAGGACAGGTACAGCACGGGGTTAGATACAGAGTAAAGCTCCCTCTACACTGTCCCCCATCAAACACTCCCAGGACAGGTACAGCACGGGGTTAGATACAGAGTAATGCTCCCTCTACACTGTCCCCCATCAAACACTCCCAGGACAGGTACAGCACGGGATTAGATACAGAGTAAAGCTCCCTCTACACTGTCCCCCATCAAACACTCCCGGGACAGGTACAGCACGGGGTTAGATACAGAGTAATGCTCCCTCTACACTGTCCCCCATCAAACACTCCCAGGACAGGTACAGCACGGGGTTAGATACAGAGTAAAGCTCCCTCTACACTGTCCCCCATCAAACACTCCCAGGACAGGTACAGCACGGGGTTAGATACAGAGTAAAGCTCCCTCTACACTGTCCCCCCCATCAAACACTCCCAGGACAGGTACAGCACGGGGTTAGATACAGAGTAAAGCTCCCTCTACACTGTCCCCCATCAAACACTCCCAGGACAGGTACAGCACGGGGTTAGATACAGAGTAAAGCTCCCTCTACACTGTCCCCCATCAAACACTCCCAGGACAGGTACAGCACGGGGTTAGATACAGAGTAATGCTCCCTCTACACTGTCCCTCATCAAACACTCCCAGGACAGGTACAGCACGGGGTTAGATACAGAGTAATGCTCCCTCTACACTGTCCCTCATCAAACATCTATTGCCACTCTTTGCCTTCTGTGGCAAGCCAGTTCTGGATCCACAGAGCAATGTCCCTTTGGATCCCATGCCCCCCCCCACTTTCTCAATAAGCCTTACATGGGGCACCTTATCGGATGTGGGAGGTCCTGGAGTCTCCTAGCCTCCCGGGTGTCCATATCTGTGCTGGTACATTGAGCTGCGGCTCCTAAGGGAGTGCGTTAGGGAACTGGAACTGCAGCTCGATGACCTTCATCTGATCTGGGAGAACGAGGAGGTGATAGAGAGGACTTACAGGCAGGTGGTCACACCAGGGCCATGGAAGGCAGACATCTGGGTCATGGTTAGGAACGGGAAAGGTCAGGTACCAGAGAGTACCCCAGTGGCTGTGCCCCTTAACAATAAGCACTTCTGTTTGAGTACTGTTCTGAGGGGGACAGACTACCTGGGGGAAGCAACAGTGGCCGTGCCTCTGGCACAGAGTCCGGTCCTGTGGCTCAGAAGGGTAGGGAAAGAAAGAGGAAGGGGACTTGAGAGTGAGTGGGTCAGACAGGAGATTCTGCGGATGCCGTCAAGGAACTCGGATGGTAGTTTGCCTCCCTGGTGCCAGGATCTGGGATGTTTCTGATCACAGCCAAGATTGGGGGAAAGGCAAATTGTGCGGAGGGTGTGGAGAGTCTGCAGAAGGATCTAGATAGGCTGGGCGAATGGGCCAGGAAATGGCAAATGGAATTTAATGTTGGCAAGTGTGAGGTGGTCCACTTTGGTAGGAAGAATGGTAGGAAGGACTATTACTTACGTGTCGAAAAACTGCAGCAGGCGACGGTGCAGAGGGACCTCGGGGTCCTTGTGCATGAGTCGCAAAAACCCAGCCTGCAGGTGCAGCAGGTGGTCAGGAAGGCGAATGGGATGCTGGCCTTCATAGCGAAGGGGATTGAATATAAAAGTAGGGAGGTCTTGCTGCAGCTGTATAGGGCATTGGTGAGACCGCAGCTGGAGTACTGTGTGCAGGTTTGGGCGCCGCACCTGCGCAAGGATATTTTGGCCTTGGAGGGAGTGCAGAGGAGGTTTACTAGGCTGATACCGGAGTTGAGGGGGTTGAGCTATGAGGAGAGGCTGAATAAACTGGGCTTGTACTCGTTAGAGTTTAGAAGAATGAGGGGAGATCTCATTGAGACATAAGATGATGAATGGGATGGATAGGATAGAGGTGGAGAGACTCTTCCCGCTCAGAAAGGACAGTAGGACTAGGGGGCACAGCCTCAAGATAAAGTGGGGGCAGTTTAGAACAGAGTTGAGGAGGAACTTCTTCACTCAAAGGGTGGTGAATCTCTGGAATTCTCTGCCTGTTGAAGTGGTGGAGGCTGCCTCGCTAAATATATTTAAGACTCGGGTAAATAGGTTTTTGATAGGCAAGGGGATTAAGGGTTATGGGGAGAAGGCAGGAAAGTGGAACTGATCCACTTCAGATCAGCCATGATCTTATTGAATGGCGGGGCAGGCTTGAGGGGCTAGATGGCCGACTCCTGCTCCTATTTCTTATGTTCTTATTTTGAATAGCATCAGGATAGATAAGTCGTCGGGACCAGATGGGATGTGCCCCAGGTTACTGTGGGAGGCGAGAGAAGAGATTGCTGAGCCTCTGGCGATGATCTTTGCATCATCAATGGAGACAGGAGTTGTTCCAAAGGATTGCGGATGTGATTCCTTTGTTCAAGAAAGGGAGAAGAGATAGCCCTGGAAATTATAGACTGATGAGTCTAACCTCACTGGTTGGTAAGTTGATGGAGAAGATCCTGAGAGACAGGATTTATGAACATTTGGAGAGGTATAGTATGATTAAGAATAGTCAGCACGGCTTTGTCAAAGGCAGATCGTACCTGACAAGCCTGATTGAATCTTTTGAGGATGTGACTAAACACATTGACGAAGGAAGAGCAGTAGATGTAGTTTATATGGAATTCAGCAAGGCATTTGATAACGTGCCCCATGCAAGACTTATTGAGAAAGTGAGGGGGCATGGGATCCAAGGGGACATTGCTTTGTGGATCCAGAACTGGCTTGCCCGCAGAAGGCAGAGAGTGGTTGTAGATGGGTCTTTTTCTGCATGGAGGTCGGTTACCAGTGGAGTGATCCAGGGATCTGTTCTGGGACCCTTGCTGTTTGTGATTTTTATAAATGACCTGGATGAGGGAGTGGAGGGATGGGTTAGTAAGTTTGCTGATGACACACGTTGGTGGTCTTGTGGATAGTCTGCAGGGATGTCAGAAGTTGCAGCGTGACATACATGGGATGCAAGACTGGGCGGAGAAGTGGCAGATGGACTTCAATCCAGATAAATGTGTAGAGGTACATTTTGGCAGATCAAATCTGATGACAGAATAAAGGTAAGACTCTTGGCAGTGTGGGAGATCAGAAGGATCTTGGGGTCCGGGTTCAGAGGGCGCTCAAAGCAGCTTCGCATGTGGAGGATGTGGTTAAGAAGGCGTGTGGTGTACTGGCCTTCATCAATCGAGGGATTGAGTTTAGGAGTCGGGAGATAATGCTGCAGCTTTATAAGACCCTGGTCAGACCACACTTGGAGTACTGTGCTCAGATCTGGTCACCTCATGACAGGAAGGATGTGGAAGCCATAGAAAGGGTGCAGAGGAGATCTACAAGGATGTTGCCTGGATTGGGAGCTCGGTCTTTTCTCCTCGGAGAGACGAAGGATGAGAGGTGACCTGATAGAGGTGTGCAAGATGTTCAGAGGCATAGATTGAGTGGATTCTCAGAGGCTATTTACCAGGGCTGAAATGGTTGTCACAAGAGGACACAGGTTTAAGGTGCAGGGGAGTAGGTACAGAGGAGATGTCACGGGTAGGTTTTTCACTCAGAGGGTGGTGGGTGAGTGAAATGGGCTGCCGGCTGTGGTGGTGGAGGCGGATTCGCTCCGATCATTTCAGAGACATTTGGATAAATACATGGAAATTAGTAAGATGGAGGGTTATAAGTAAGTCTGGTACGTGGGGACATGTTCGGCACTACTTGTGGGCCAAAAGGCCTGCTTGTGCTGTAGTTTTTCAATGTTTTCATGTTTAAAAGATCACTTCACATTGAGCCCAATCAAACATTCCCAGGACAGGTACAGCACGGGGTTAGACACAGAGTAAAGCTCCCTCTACACTGTCCCCCCATCAAACACTCCCAGGACAGGTACAGCACGGGGTTAGATACAGAGTAAAGCTCTCTCTACACTGTCCCCATCAAACACTCCCAGGACAGGTACAGCACGGGGTTAGATACAGAGTAAAGCTCCCTCTACACTGTCCCCTATCAAACACTCCCAGGACAGGTACAGCACGGGGTTAGATACAGGGTAAAGCTCCCTCTACACTGTCCCCCCATCAAACACTCCCAGGACAGGTACAGCACGGGGTTAGATACAGAGTAAAGCTCCCTCTACACTGTCCCCCCATCAAACACTCCCAGGATAGGTACAGCACAGGTTTAGATACAGAGTAAAGCTCCCTCTGCACTATCCCTCATCAAACACTCCCAGGACAGGTACAGCACGGGGTTAGATACAGAGTAAAGCTCCCTCTACACTGTCCCCCCATCAAACACTCCCAGGACAGGTACAGCACGGGGTTAGATACAGAGTAAAGCTCCCCCTACACTGTCCCCCCCATCAAACACTCCCAGGACAGGTACAGCACGGGGTTAGATACAGAGTAAAGCTCCCTCTACACTGTCCCCCATCAAACACTCCCAGGACAGGTACAGCACGGGGTTAGATACAGAGTAAAGCTCCCTCTACACTGTCCCCCCATCAAACACTCCCAGGACAGGGACAGCACAGGGTTAGATACAGAGTAAACCTCCCTCTACACTGTCCCCTATCAAACACTCCCAGGACAGGTACAGCACGGGGTTAGATACAGAGTAAAGCTCCCTCTACACTGTCCCCTATCAAACACTCCCAGGACAGGTACAGCACGGGGTTAGATCCAGACTGAAGCTCCCTCTACTCAGCTCCATTCAAAAGCATATTTTAATTTTAATTTAGCGTACCTGTTCCTCACAGTATTGGTCAAAATCTTTCAGCTTGTTTTTCTTCAATTCCCGAACCGCTCTCTCAAATCGCAGCTGGTAGTCGCTGCAGAAATCATGAACTACATTCTGCAGTCGCTGGTCCAACTCTTTAACATATGAGGGTGTTTCCTCGTCAGTCACTGTCAGCTGTTTCTTAAAATCACTCTTCAGTTCAGTGACTTTCTTCTCCAGAAGATCCTGCATTGCTCGTGGACTGGTCTTCAATCGTTGTGTAGTATCCTGTGTATCTCGCATCTGAAATATAAAACAGAGTCAGTTACAGAGTAAAGCTCCCTCCACACTGTCCCCATCAAACACTCCCAGGACTGGTACAGCACGGGGTTAGATACAGAGTAAAGCTTCCTCTACACTGTCCCCCCATCAAACACTCCCAGGACAGGTACAGCACGGGGTTAGATACAGAGTAAAGCTCCCTCTACACTGTCCCCATCAAACACTCCCAGGACAGGTACAGCACGGGGTTAGATACAGAGTAAAGCTCCCTCTACACTGTCCCCCAATCAAACACTCCCAGGACAGGTACAGCACGGGGTTAGATACAGAGTAAAGCTCCCTCTACACTGTCCCCCTCATCAAACACTCCCAGGACAGGTACAGCACGGGGTTAGATACAGAGTAAAGCTCCCTCTACACTGTCCCCATCAAACACTCCCAGGACAGGTACAGCACGGGGTTAGATACAGAGTAAAGCTCCCTCTACACTGTCCCCCAATCAAACACTCCCAGGACAGGTACAGCACGGGGTTAGATACAGAGTAAAGCTCCCTCTACACTGTCCCCCTCATCAACCACTCCCAGGACAGGTACAGCACGGGGTTAGATACAGAGTAAAGCTCCCTCTACACAGCTCCATTCAAAAGCATATTTTAATTTTAATTTAGCGTACCTGTTGCTCACAGTATTGGTCAAAATCTTTCAGCTTGTTTTTCTTCAATTCCCGAACCGCTCTCTCAAATCGCTGCTGGTAGTCGCTGCAGAAGTCATGAACTACATTCTGCAGTCGCTGGTTCAACTCTTTAACATATGAGGGTGTTTCCTCGTCAGACACTGTCAGCTGTTTCTTAAAATCATTCTTCAGCTCAGTGACTTTCTTCTCCAGAAGATCCTGCATTGCTCGTGGACTGGTCTTCAATCGTTGTGTAATATCCTGTGCATCTCGCATCTGAAATACAAAACAGAGTCAGTTACAGAGTAAAGCTCCCTCTACACTGTCCCCATCAAACACTCCCAGGACAGGTACAGCACGGGGTTAGATACAGAGTAAAGCTCCCTCTACACTGTCCCCATCAAACACTCCCAGGACAGGTACAGCACGGGGTTAGATACAGAATAAAGCTCCCTCTACACTGTCCCCATCAAACACTCCCAGGACAGGGACAGCACGGGGTTAGATACAGAGTAAAGCTCCCTCTACACTGTCCCCCCATCAAACACTCCCAGGACAGGTACAGCACGGGGTTAGATACAGAGTAAAGCTCCCTCTACACTGTCCCCCCATCAAACACTCCCAGGACAGGTACAGCACGGGGTTAGATACAGAGTAAAGCTCCCTCTACAATGTCCCCCCATCGAACACTCCCAGGACAGGTACAGCACGGGGTTAGATACAGAGTAAAGCTCCCTCTACACTGTCCCCATCAAACACTCCCAGGACAGGTACAGCACGGGGTTAGATACAGAGTAAAGCTCCCTCTACACTGTCCCCATCAAACACTCCCAGGACAGATACAGCACGGGGTTAGATACAGAATAAAGCTCCCTCTACACTGTCCCCCCATCAAACACTCCCAGGACAGGTACAGCACGGGGTTAGATACAGAGTAAAGCTCCCTCTACACTGTCCCCCCATCAAACACTCCCAGGACAGGTACAGCACGGGGTTAGATACAGAATAAAGCTCCATCTACACTGTCCCCCCATCAAACACTCCCAGGACAGGTACAGCACGGGGTTAGATACAGAGTAAAGCTCCCTCTACACTGTCCCCCCATCAAACACTCCCAGGACAGGTACAGCACGGGGTTAGATACAGAGCAAAGCTCCCTCTACACTGTCCCCCATCAAACACTCCCAGGACAGGTACAGCACGGGGTTAGATACAGAGTAAAGCTCCATCTACACAGCACCATTCAAAAGCCCATTTTATTTTTAATTCAGTGTACCAGCTGCTTGCAGTATTGGTGAAAACCTTTCAGCTTGTTTTCCTTCAAATCCTGAACCGCAGTCTGAAATTGCAGCCGGCATTCGGGGCAGAAGCGCTGAAAGACATGAGGCAATCGTGGGTCCATCTCTTTAACATCTGAGGATGTTTCCTCCTCAGTCACTGTCAGCTGCTTCTTAAAATCATTCTTCAGCTCAGTGACTTCCTCCTCCAGAAGATCCTGCATTGCTCGTGTACTGTTCTTCAATAGTTGTGTAGTATCCTGTGTATCTCGCATCTGAAATATAAAACAGAGTCAGTTACAGAGTGAAGCTCCCTCCACACTGTCCCCCATCAAACACTCCCAGGACAGGTACAGCACGGGGTTAGATACAGAGTAAAGCTCCCTCTACACTGTCCCCCCATCAAACACTCCCAGGACAGGTACAGCACAGGGTTAGATACAGAGTAAAGCTCTCTCTACACTGTCCCCATCAAATAGTCCCAGGACAGGTACAGCACAGGGTTAGATACAGAGTAAAGCTCCCTCTACACTGTCCCCATCAAACACTCCCAGGACAGGTCCAGCATGGGGTTACATTCAGAGTAAAGCTCCCTCTACACTGTCCCCCATCAAACACTCCCAGGACAGGTACAGCACGGGGTTAGATACAGAGTAAAGCTCCCTCTACACTGTCCCCCATCAAACGCTCCCAGGACAGGTACAGCACAGGCTTAGATACAGAGTAAAGTTCCCCTTCACTGTCCCCCCATCAAACACTCCCTGGACAGGTACAGCACGGGGTTAGATAGAGTTAAGCTCCCTCTACACTGTCCCCCATCAAACACTCCCAGGACAGGTCCAGCATGGGGTTAGCTACAGAGTAAAGCTACGTCCACACAGCTCAATTCACAAGCACATTTTGTTTATAATTTAGTGTGCCTGTCCCTCGCAGTATTGGTCAAAATCTTTCAGCTTGCTTACCTTCAGTTCCCGAACTGCACTCTCAAACAGCCGCTGGTAATCGCTGCAGAACTCATAAACTACCTTCCGCAGTCGCTGGTCCAACTCTTTAACATATGAGGATATTTCCCCCTCAGACACTGTCAGCTGCTTCTTAAAATCATTCTTCAGGTCAGAGACTTTCATCTCCAGAAGATCCTGCATTGCTCGTGGACTGGTCTTCAATAGTTGCTTAGTTTCCTGTGTACCTTGTTTCTGAAACACAAAACACAGTCAGTCCCTGAGTGAGGCCCCCTCTGCACTGTCCCCCATCAAACACTCCCAGGACAGGTACAGCACGGGGTTAGATACAGAGTAAAGCTCCCTCTACACTGTCCCCCATCAAACACTCCCAGGACAGGTACAGCACGGGGATAGGTACAGAGTAAAGCCCCCTCTACACTGTCCCTCATCAAACACTCCCAGGACAGGTACAGCACGGGGTTAGATACAGAGTAAAGCTCCCTCCACACTGTCCCCCATCAAACACTCCCAGGACAGGTACAGCACGGGGTTAGATACAGAGTAAAGCTCTTTCTACACTGTCCCCCATCAAACACTCCCAGGACAGGTACAGCACGGGGTTAGATACAGAGTAAAGCTCCCTCTACACTGTCCCCCATCAAACACTCCCAGGACAGGTACAGCATGGGGTTAGATACAGAGTAAAGCTCCCTCGACACTGTCCCCCATCAAACACTCCCAGGACAGGTACAGCACGGGGTTAGATACAGAGTAAAGCTCCCTCTACACTGTCCCCATCAAACACTCCCAGGACAGGTACAGCACGGGGTTAGATACAGAGTAAAGCTCCCTCTACACTGTCCCCATCAAACACTCCCAGGACAGGTACAGCACGGGGTTAGATACAGAGTAAAGCTCCCTCTACACTGTCCCCCACCAAACACTCCCAGTACAGGTACAGCACGGGGTTAGATACAGAATAAAGCTCCCTCTACACTGTCCCCCATCAAACACTCCCAGGACAGGTACAGCACGGGGTTAGATACAGAATAAAGCTCCCTCTACACTGTCCCCTATCAAACACTCCCAGGACAGGTACAGCACGGGGATAGGTACAGAGTAAAGCTCCCTCTACACTGTCCCCATCAAACACTCCCAGGACAGGTACAGCACGGGGTTAGATACAGAGTAAAGCTCCCTCTACACTGTCCCCATCAAACACTCCCAGGACAGGTACAGCACGGGGTTAGATACAGAGTAAAGCTCCCTCTACACTGTCCCCATCAAACACTCCCAGGACAGGTACAGCACGGGGTTAGATACAGAGTAAAGCTCCCTCTACACTGTCCCCATCAAACACTCCCAGGACAGGTACAGCACGGGGTTAGATACAGAGTAAAGCTCTCTCTACACTGTCCCCCCATCAAACACTCCCAGGACAGGTACAGCACGGGGTTAGATACAGAGTAAAGCTCCCTCGACACTGTCCCCATCAAACACTCCCAGGACAGGTACAGCACGGGGTTAGATACAGAGTAAAGCTCCCTCTACACAGCTCCATTCAAAAGCACATTTTATGTTTAATTCAGCATACCTGTTGCTTGCAGTATTGCTCAAAATCTGTCAGCTTGCTTTCCTCCAAATCCTGAACCGCAGTCTGAAATTGCAGCCGGCATTCGGAG
Source organism: Carcharhinus amblyrhynchos (assembly GCF_965287045.1). Classification (NCBI taxonomy): domain Eukaryota; kingdom Metazoa; phylum Chordata; class Chondrichthyes; order Carcharhiniformes; family Carcharhinidae; genus Carcharhinus; species Carcharhinus amblyrhynchos. The sequence continues at coordinate 139,568 of NW_027649989.1, forward strand.
CAGAAGCGCTGAAAGACATGAGGCAATCGTGGGTCCATCTCTTTCACATATGAGGATTTTTCCTCCTCAGTCACTGTCAGCTGCTTCTTAAAATCATTCTTCAGCTCAGTGACTTTCTTCCCCAGAAGATCCTGCATTGCTCGTGGACTGGTCTTCAATCGTTGTGAAGTATCCTGTGTATCTCGCAGCTGAAATACAAAACAGAGTCCAACGCCAGCATCTTAGACATGAATCACTTCCAGGACAGGTACAGCACGGGTTTAGATAAAGTGTAAAGATCCTTAACACTATCCACATAAACATCCCTAGGACAGGTGGAGCACGGGGTTAGATACAGAGGAAAGCTCCCTTTCCACTGTTCCAATCATACATTCCCAGGACAGGTACAGCACGGGGTTAGGTACAGAGTAAAGCTCCCTCTACACTGTCCCCCAACAAACAGTCCCAGGACAGGTACAGCACGGGGTTAGATACAGAGTAAAGCTCCCTCTACACTGTCCCCCGTCAAACACTCCCAGGACAGGTACAACACGGGATTAGATACAGAGTAAAGCTCCCTCTACACTGTCCCCCGTCAAACACTCCGAGGACAGGTATAGCACAGGGTTAGATACAGGGTAAAGCTCCCTCTACACTGTCCCCCCATCAAACACTCCCAGGACAGGTACAGCACGGGGTTAGATACAGAGTAAAGCTCCCGCTACACAGTCCCCCCGTCAAACACTCCCAGGACAGGTACAGCACAGGATTCGATACAGAGTAAAGCTCCCTCTACACTGCCCCGCCATCAAACACTCCCAGGACAGGTACAGCACGGTATTAGATACAGAGTAAAGCTCCCTCTGCACTGTCCCTCCATCAAATACTCCCAGGACAGGTACAGCACGCGGTTAGATAGAGTAAAGCTCCCTCTACACTGTCCCGCCATCAAATACTCCCAGGACAGGTACAGCACGGGGTTAGATACAGAGTAAAGCTCCCTCTACACTGTCCCCCATCAAACACTCCCAGGACAGGTACAGCACGGGGTTAGATACAGAGTAAAGCTCCCTCTACACTGTCCCCCATCAAACACTCCCAGGACAGGTACAGCACGCGGTTAGATAGAGTAAAGCTCCCTCTACACTGTCCCGCCATCAAATACTCCCAGGACAGGTACAGCACGGGGTTAGATACAGAGTAAAGCTCCCTCTACACTGTCCCCCATCAAACACTCCCAGGACAGGTACAGCACGGGGTTAGATACAGAGTAAAGCTCCCTCTACACTGTCCCGCCATCAAATACTCCCAGGACAGGTACAGCACGGGGCTAGATACAGAGTAAAGCTCCCTCTACACTGTCCCCATCAAACACTCCCAGAAGTGTGTTGTGGGAAATTCCCACTTCAGAGTCAGACTGGGGGTGCAACATTCCAGTTTTATTTCCTGAAGCTTCATGGAGAAAGGGCACTGGCGCTCCGCAGTACTGGGCAGCTCCCTTCTCTCAATAATATAATAGGTTTATTTTCATACCTTTCAGACAATGGATAGTCTGGACATTTGCCATTTAACACATTGTTATCGTTGAGTGGGATTGATAGTTTAACACACTGTTACAGCCAGACAGATACAGAAATTGGCATTTAACATTGCATTGTTTCATAGAATGGATACATTTCCTCCTTCAGTGACTGTGAATGATTTTGTTTCGGTCTATGCACACAGAAATTGGTTTTCCTGCATGGATGTATTCCCATTCCCATTTATGGCTAATCTCCGTATTCTCCTCGGTCTGTCTTTATCTTAAAAGTGCCTCAAGCTCTCTATTGGCTTCCTGTAGTATCTGATTCCTGCATGTTTCACTTTCCTGCATGTTCACTACCCTGCATGTTTTTAGTTTCAAGTAGCTGTCTGAGCTAAAAGTCAGTGCCTGCTTTATGTCTCTCTCCCAGGGAACCTTTTTTATGTGCCAGGCAGCCATCTTTGTGATTTTTCCCACTACAGTCCCCTCTTTTGATCTGGATTATTATTATTTTTAATAATCCCTGGACTGACAGCTGCATCTTCACATGTCGAGGTCAATTTCCTTCTTTGTTTCTTCTGATGTCTTCGTGGATCTTCATCATGGGTTCTTCCTCGATGGATACACTGGCTCCTGGCACAATTCTCGTTACCATAACCTGACTTTTCGGCAGCCTACAATTAGACAACAGACAACTACAATTGAAATTATTATGACCAATCCATGTAATAAATAAGATTCCCAGGATCCCGCCTTCCATTCCAGCCAGTTACTTCCTTGCTTGTGTCCCTGTCTGAAGCTATCAAGTAGTTCTCTGATGTTATTGATGACTTGTGTAATGTTATAAGACACGTCTGTGACATGGGTTACACATTTATTGCCTAGGATTGTACACACTCCCCCTTGTTGTGCTAACCGGTAGTCTGCTGCGTGTTGTGTTTGTTGTGCGTATCATCTCAGTTCAGCCATCTCTTGGTTAACAGCCTGCAGTGCTTTTGAAGTGCTGTTTCCCAGGACTGTTAGTCCATAAACAATATGATTCCTATTCTTTGCACTAATCACTCCTGTCGAGTTCCCCCCGTCCACAGAGCGAAGGCTCCAAGGAACCCACATCTCAGTGAGGATCCCATTGTGCCCGGGGCTTCCCAATCAGCACAGAATTCTTTGCTGATAGCCCGGGTTACTATTCTCCTCCGAATATGCCCCTTCTGAGGGCATGGAGCAGTCAGTGGTCCGATTGTTCCGACTGCAGAACGGTTTGGGAGGTTTGGTGTATCTGTTGTGTAAGTAACACTGAAGAGGAACACATTTCCCTTCTTAGCCCGGTAACACTTAGTGTCTCGATTATGAGTTTGTTCATATTGCCAAATGTTCGGTTTACTTGACTCCCCGTTTGATCCCACTACCTGGTAAGTATCAAATGGGTCTGTCCATTTCACTGAGCATTACGTGAGTTCCATTACACTGTCCACAAATGAGCTGTCTTCCCGCAGTTATATTCAGACATTCCTGTTCATCACAAGTGCAAGTAAACTGTCCCTTATTAACCTGACAATGTTGATGGACACACTGCGTCTGCACGCAGGAATCATTCTTAACAAAGAACAAAAACAGACTGGGAAACAGGCCCTTCGGCCCAACGAGCCCACACCGCCATTCTAACATTACCAATCCCCCCCTCCACCCATGGCCCTTATCTATTGTTTATGGCAATCCACATTGAGGGAAACTAATTTAGGGACAATTTATTACTGCCAATCAGTCTAATAGCACATCTTTGGGGTGTGGGAGGAAACCGGAGCACCCCCAGGTCTCGCTGCGTTTCTATACTCTTTATAGGCTTACCCTTTATCATATAACTCCCCCCTACATTATTCCGGCCAAAATGCATCACCTCACATTTCTCTGGATTAAACTCCATTTGCCATATATCTGCCCAATATACCAGCCTATCACTATCCCTCACTGCTCCTCTCTGCCCGCCAATCCAGCCATCTTAGTGTCATCTGCAAATTTGCTGATCACACCACTTACTCCCTCTTCCAAGTCATTTATATACACTACAAAGAGAAAGGCAAATCCCCATCCCTGCCCCGTAAAACAAAGCAGATAGCTTGCAGAATCTGAACAAGCTTTTCCTCCCACCTGTAGGAACCCCCCTGCACACAAGGTCTGTGGAGTTTACAAGGTCCACACATCCCCTCTGTATACCTCTTTTATATTTGCCAATTTGTCCCTTACAGGGTGCATCTGATGTATCTACAGTTTATAAGTCATGAGGGGTCCACCCAGGGGGGCTACAATAGGGCTTTAACCGATTGTGCTTACGGGTAACATACAGTTCGATTCCCGTGTAAATGTACGTGAGCTTTGTAAAATAGATCATCCTCCAATCCGGTCCAATTTACAGTCACGACAAGGCAAAGTACAGTTACATACACGATTACATACATATTCGCAACGATCAAATATCAAATCTAACACTATAATTTATATAATCTCCAGAAGTTATATTATCTGTTATCAGAACAGTGCTAACCCTCCCCACAGTGCGGCGCTCCTCAGCACTGACCCTCCCACAGTGCGGCGCTCCCTCAGCACTGACCCTCCCACAGTGCGGCACTGCCTCAGCACTGACCCTCCCACAGTGCGGCGCTCCCTCAGCACTGACCCTCCCACAGTGCGGCGCTCCCTCTGCACTGACCCTCCCACAGTGCGGCGCTCCCTCAGCACTGACCCTCCCACAGTGTGGCACTCCCTCAGCACTGACCCTCCCACAGTGCGGCGCTCCCTCAGCACTGACCCTCCCACAGTGCGGCGCTCCCTCAGCACTGACCGTCCCACAGTGCGGCGCTCCCTCAGCACTGACCCTCCCACAGTGTGGGACTCCCTCAGCACCGACCCTCCCACAGTGCAGCGCTCCCTCAGCACCGACCCTCCCACAGTGCGGGACTCCCTCAGCACTGACCCTCCCACAGTGCGGGACTCCCTCAGCACTGACCCTCCCACAGTGCGGGACTCCCTCAGCACTGACCCTCCCACAGTGCGGGACTCCCTCAGCACCGACCCTCCCACAGTGCGGGACTCCCTCAGCACTGACCCTCCCACAGTGCGGCACTGCCTCAGCACTGACCCTCCCACAGTGCGGGACTCCCTCAGCACTGACCCTCCCACAGTGCGGGACTCCCTCAGCACTGACCCTCCCACAGTGCAGCGCTCCCTCAGCACCGACCCTCCCACAGTGCGGCGCTCCCTCAGCACTGACCCTCCCACAGTGCGGGACTCCCTCAGCACTGATCCTCCCACAGTGCGGGACTCCCTCAGCACCGACCCTCCCACAGTGCGGGACTCCCTCAGCACCGACCCTTCCACAGTGCGGCGCTCCCTCAGCACTGACCCTCCCACAGTGCAGCGCTCCCTCAGCACCGACCCTCCCACAGTGCGGCGCTCCCTCAGCACCGACCCTCCCACAGTGCAGCGCTCCCTCAGCACTGACCCTCCCACAGTGCGGCGCTCCCTCAGCACTGACCCTCCCACAGTGCAGCGCTCCCTCAGCACCGACCCTCCCACAGTGCAGCGCTCCCTCAGCACCGACCCTCCCACAGTGCGGCGCTCCCTCAGCACTGACCCTCCCACAGTGTGGGACTCCCTCAGCACCGACCCTCCCACAGTGCGGCGCTCCCTCAGCACTGACCCTCCCACAGTGCGGGACTCCCTCAGCACTGACCCTCCCACAGTGCGGGACTCCCTCAGCACTGACCCTCCCACAGTGCGGGACTCCCTCAGCACCGACCCTCCTACAGTGCGGGAATCCCTCAGCACCGACCCTTCCACAGTGCGGCGCTCCCTCAGCACTGACCCTCCCACAGTGCAGCGCTCCCTCAGCACCGACCCTCCCACAGTGCGGGACTCCCTCAGCACCGACCCTCCCACAGTGCAGCGCTCCCTCAGCACCGACCCTCCCACAGTGCGGCGCTCCCTCAGCACCGACCCTCCCACAGTGCAGCGCTCCCTCAGCACTGACCCTCCCACAGTGCGGCGCTCCCTCAGCACTGACCCTCCCACAGTGCAGCGCTCCCTCAGCACCGACCCTCCCACAGTGCGGCGCTCCCTCAGCACTGACCCTCCCACAGTGCGGGACTCCCTCAGCACCGACCCTCCCACAGTGCGGCGCTCCCTCAGTACTGACCCTCCCACAGTGCGGGACTCCCTCAGCACTGACCCTCCCACAGTGCGGGACTCCCTCAGCACTGACCCTCCCACAGTGCAGCGCTCCCTCAGCACCGACCCTCCCACAGTGCGGCGCTCCCTCAGCACTGACCCTCCCACAGTGCGGGACTCCCTCAGCACTGACCCTCCCACAGTGCGGGACTCCCTCAGCACCGACCCTCCCACAGTGCAGCGCTCCCTCAGCACTGACCCTCCCACAGTGCGGGACTCCCTCAGCACTGACCCTCCCAGAGTGTGGGACTCCCTCAGCACTGACCCTCCCACAGTGCGGCGCTCCCTCAGCACTGACCCTCCCACAGTGCGGGACTCCCTCAGCACCGACCCTCCCACAGTGCGGCGCTCCCTCAGCACCGACCCTCCCACAGTGCAGCGCTCCCTCAGCACTGACCCTCCCACAGTACGGCGCTCCCTCAGCACCGACCCTCCCACAGTGCAGCGCTCCCTCAGCACCGACCCTCCCACAGTGCGGGAATCCCTCCCTTAGCTGACGCACCCTCACCCACACATCATTGGACTGTGGGATGAATATTTTTCGTCAGTATTCACGCAGGAAAAAGTCAATGTAGTTGAGGAGAATACTGAGATACAGGCTTTTAGACTAGACACGATTGAGGTACTTAAGGAGCAGGTGTTAGTAATCCTTGAGAGTGTGAAAATAGATAAGTCCCCTGGGCCGGATGGGATTTACCCTAGGATTCTCTGGGAGGCTAGGGAGGAGATTGCAGAGCCTTTGGCTTTGATCTTCATGTTGTCATTGGCTACAGGTATAGTGCCGGAAGACTGGAGGATAGCAAATGTTGTCCCCTTGTTCAAGAAGGGGAGTAGAGACCATCCTGGGAATTATAGACCAGTGAGCCTTCCATCTGTTGTGGGCAAAGTTTTGGAAAGAATTATAAGGGATAGGATTTCTAATCATCTAGAGAGAAATAAATTGATTAGGGATAGTCAACACGGTTTTGTGAAGGGTAGGTCATGCCTCACAAACCTTACTGAGTTTTTTGAAGAGGTGACCAAAGAGGTGGATAAGGGTAAGGCAGTTGATGTGGTGTATTTGGATTTTAGCAAAGCGTTTGATAAGGTTCCTCATGGTAGGCTACTGCAGAAAATGCAGATGCATGGGATTGATGGTGATTTAGCAGTTTGGATCAGGAATTGGCTAGCTGATAGAAGACAGAGGGTGGTGTTTGATGGGAAATATTCAACCTGGAATTCAGTTACAAGTGGTGTACCTCAGGGATCTGTTTTGGGGCCACTGCTGTTTGTCATTTTTATAAATGACATAGATGAGGATGTAGAAGGATGGGTTAGTAAATTTGCTGATGACACCAAAGTCGGAGGAGTTGTAGACAGCGAGGATGGATGTTACAGTTTGCAGAGGAACACAGATAAGCTGCAGAGCTGGGCTGAGAGGTGGCAAATGGAGTTTAATGTGGAAAAGAGTGAGGTGATTCACTTTGGTAAGAGTAACAGGAGTACAGAATATAGGGCAAATGGAAAGACTCTTGGTAGTGTTGACGAGCAGAGAGATTTCGGGGTACATGTACATAGCTCCCTGAAAATTGGCACCCAGGTTGATAAGGTTGTTGAGAAGGTGTACGGTGTGTTAGCTTTTATTGGTAGAGGGATTGAATTTCGGAGCTGTGAGGTCATGTTACAACTGTACAAAACTCTGGTGCGGCCGCACTTGGAGTATTGCGTACAGTTCTGGTCGCCGCATTATAAGAAAGATGTGGAGGCATTGGAAAGGGTGCAGAGGAGGTTTACCAGGATGTCGCCTGGTATGGTGGGAAGGTCTTATGAGGAAAGGCTGAGGGACTTGAGGTTATTTTCGTTAGAAAGAAGAAGGTTAAGAGGTGACCTAATTGAGGCATACAAGATGATCAGAGGGTTAGATAGGGTGGACAGTGAGAGCCTTTTTCCTCAGATGGTGATGGCTAACACGAGGGGACATAGCTTTAAATTGAGGGGTGGTAATTATAGGACGGATGTCAGAGGTAGGTTCTTTACTCAGAGGGTAGTAAGGGTGTGGAATGCCCTGCCTGCAGCAGTTGTGGACTCACCAACTTTAAGGGTGTTCGAATGGTCAGTGGATAGGCATATGGATAAGATTGGAATAGTTTAGGTTAGAGGGTCATTAGATTGGTTCCACTGGTCGGCTCAACATCGAGGGCCAAAGGGCCTGTCCTGTACTGGAATGTTCTATGTTCTATGAAACCAGAGCACCCAGAGGAAACCCACGCAGACACGGGGAGAACATGCAGACTCCACACAGACAGTGACCCGAGTCCGGGAATTGAACCCAGGTCCCTGGCGCTGTGAGGCAGCAGTGCTAACCCCGCTGTGCCACCCTCTTTAACTTGTCCTATCTCACAATGTACACAGCTCCTTTAAAAAACATCTCGGGTTCCGATTCTTTCGGCTGACACTGTCGTTGCGATCTATCTGAGGGCTTTTGAAATATAAATCGAAAGACAAAGACAGAGACAATACTTCTGCAAACTTCAGTGGCAGAGGCAATGTGAGAACAGCCAAATGTTCTGCTCTGGATATAATGAGACCCGAATAATAAATAGCCTGTGAGTGTAGCAATATAACATCCACAATATAATACAGAAGGTTATACATACAACAACCCACGATTGTGTTAGACTCCAGACCTTCGTATTGACTGCAGGACCACACCTCACCAGTCCTGATACCCTCACACACACATCCTGTCAGAACTTCCTTCCTCCAAACTGCACCAAACTCAATCTTCCAGTAAATTTCCATTGACGATTAACTTGAGTGTTTTGCAGATGAATGTACACAGCAACAGGACTTCATCCTGAATGCAAAGCTGGGTTCTCTGCAGTTGAAAAAACTCCGTCAATGATTTTAATTTGATTTATTATTATCGTGTGTATTGGGATACAGTGAAAAGTATTGTTTCTTGTGCACTGTACAGACAAAGCATACCATTCATAGAGTACAGAGGGGAGAAGGAAAAGGATTTGATATGAGTTAATATTGTTGTGTGTATTGGGATACAGTGAAAAGTATTGTTTCTTGTGCGCTATACAGACAAAGCATACCGTTCATAGAGTACAGAGGGAGCAGGAAAGGAGAGGGTGCAGAATGTAGTGTTACAGTCACAGCGAGGGTGTACAGAAAGATGAACTTAATGTAAGGTAGGTCCATTCTTAACTATAGTGACAGCATGGGGGGGACCAGGACAGGCTGTTGGTGATCTGGACACTTAAAGCTTGAAGCTCTCTCGACCATTTCCACATTGTCCCCGTTGATGTAGACAGGGGCATGTTACACAAGAACATAAGAACATAAGGAATAGGAGCAGGAGTTGGCCATCTAGCCCCTCGAGCCTGCCCCGCCATTCAATAAGATCATGGCTGATCTGAAGTGGATCAGTTCCTCTTTCCCGCTTTCTCCCCATAACCCTTAATTCCCCTGTCGATCAGAAACCTATCTACCCGGGACTTAAATATATACAGCGAGGTTTGATGGAGATATCTGTACACTGACTGGTGTCTCTCAGTCCCCCCTCTCTCTCTCAGGGAGATATCTGTACACTGACTGGTGTCTCTCAGTCCCCCCTCTCTCTCTCAGGGAGATGTCTGTACACTGACTGGTGTCTCTCAGTCCCCTCTCTCTCTCTCAGGGAGATATCTGTACACTGACTGGTGTCTCTCAGTCCCCTCTCTCAGGGAGATATCTGTACACTGACTGGTGTCTCTCAGTCCCATCTCTCTCTCAGGGAGATATCTGTACACTGACTGGTGTCCCTCAGTCCCCTCTCTCTCTCTCAGGGAGATATCTGTACACTGGCTGGTGTCTCTCAGTCCCCTCTCTCTCTCAGGGAGATATCTGTACACTGACTGGTGTCTCTCAGTCCCCCCTCTCTCTCTCTCAGGGAGATATCTGTACACTGACTGGTGTCTCTCAGTCCCCTCTCTCAGGGAGATATCTGTACACTGACTGGTGTCTCTCAGTCCCCCCTCTCTCTCTCAGGGAGATGTCTGTACACTGACTGGTGTCTCTCAGTCCCCTCTCTCTCTCTCAGGGAGATATCTGTACACTGACTGGTGTCTCTCAGTCCCCTCTCTCAGGGAGATATCTGTACACTGACTGGTGTCTCTCAGTCCCATCTCTCTCTCAGGGAGATATCTGTACACTGACTGGTGTCCCTCAGTCCCCTTTCTCTCTCTCTCTCAGGGAGATATCTGTACACTGACTGGTGCCTCTCAGTCTTCTCTCTCTCAGGGGGATACCTGTACACTGACTGGTGTCTCTCAGTCCCCTCTCTCTTTCAGGGAGATATCTGTACACTGACTGGTGCCTCTCAGTCTTCTCTCTCTCAGGGGGATACCTGTACACTGACTGGTGTCTCTCAGTCCCCTCTCTCTTTCAGGGAGATATCTGTACACTGACTGGTGTCTCTCAGTCCCCCCTCTCTCTCTCAGGGAGACATCTGTACACTGACTGCTGTCTCTCAGTCCTCTTTTTCTCTCCTATATTTCCTCATATTCTCACCAGCAGGGGGAGGGGGTGGAGTGTATTCTCACCAGCAGGGGGCAGAAGCGAGGCATATTCTTGCTGGGAAGCTGGCTGCTGAGTTCTCGGGGCGCCATTGCGCAGGTGCCCCAACCTCCCATGCGCTGTATACGCACAGTGTACAGACCAGTGCTTACATTAGGCTTACATTAACACTGCAATGAAGTTACTATGAAAATCCTGTTGTCGCCAAATAATGTACAGTTTTGGTCGACACACTACCAGAAGGATGTGGAGGCTTTGGAGAGGGTACGGAAAAGATTTACCAGGATGTTGTCTGGTATGAAGGGCATTAGCTCTGAGGAGAGGGTGGAGAAACTTGGTTTGTTCTCACTGGAGCGACAAAGGTTGAGGGGAGACCTGATAGAAATCTACAAGATTATGAGGGACAGAGTGGATCGTCAGAAGCTTTTTCCCCCAGGGTGGAAGAGTCAGTTACTCGGGGGACACAGGTTTAAGGTGCGAGGGACGAGGTTTAAAGGAGATGTACGAGGCAGATTTTTTACACAGAGTGGGGTGGGTGCCTGGAACTCGCTGCTGGGGGAGGGAGTGGAAGTGGATACGGTAGTGAGTTTTAAGGGGCATCTTGACAAATGGGGGTGGTACAGTGGGTTAGCACTGCTGCCTCACAGCACCAGGGACCTCGGTTCGACTCCTGGCTCAGGTCACCATCTGTGTGGAGTCTGCGTGGGTTTCCTCTGGGTGCTCTGGTTTCCTCCCACAGTCCGAAAGACGTGCTGGTTAGGGTGGACTGGCCGTGCTAAATTCTCCCTCAGTGTAACCCGAACAGGCGCAGGAGTGTAGCGACTAGGGAAATCTCACAGGAAATTCATTGCAGTGTTATTGTTAGCCTACTTATGACTAATAAATAAATATTTATAAACAGTTTTTTCATGTTTTAACAGTGGAGAATGTTTTTAACACTGGACATTGCTGTTCTTTGAGCTAATCTTCAGTCCTCCGAAAGTGAAACTGTATTCAGCCCAGAACAAAAAAACAAGCAGGAGAAAACATCAGCTGGGGTTTCCAGCCGCGCTCTGCTTCCGCCCAGCTTTAATCAGTTGAAGCAAAGTAACAACATCCTCATGTTCTCCAAAGTTAGAAGAAGAATCTACTTCTTAAGAGCTACCAGCTCATTGAGGAGGCTTCAGTCTGATCCATGTCCAACTATCTGTTCCACAATTCTAAAACAATGCTTAAAGTTTATTTATTAGTGTCACAAGTAGGCTCACATTAACACTGCAGTGAAGTTGCTGTGAAAATCCCTCAGTCACCACACTGCTGTTCGGATACGCTGAGGGAGCATTTAGCACGGCCAATGTACCTTACAGCACGTCTTTCGAATTGTGGGAGGAAATTGGAGCACCAGGAGGTTCTCAGTGATCCCGGGGAATTAAACCCGTGTCCCTGACGCTGTGAGGCAGCAGCGCTAACCCACTGTGCTGTGCCCTTCTCTCTCTCTCTCTTTTCCCTCTCTCCGTCAGTCTCCGACAGCTCAGGCAGTTGGAATGCCAGAAGTCAGATAAGTTCAGAGTGTCAATCGAGACAGAGAGAGATGAAGAGATCATTCTCTCATCAATCTCCCTGCTCCACCCCTATCCCTCTCTCTCTAAGTTATGTTTAAAGTTTATTTATTAGTCACAAATAGGCTTAGATTAACACTGCAATGAAGTTACTTTGAAAATCTCCTAGTCGCCACACTGAGATGCCTATTTGGGTATAATAAGGAGCAATTTAGCTTGGCCAATGCATCCTAACCCATACATCTTTGGACTGTGGGAGGAAACCGGAGCACCCGGAGGAAACCCACGCAGACACAGGGAGAACATGCAGACTCCACACAGACAGTGGCCCGAGTCAGGGAATTGAACCCAGATCCCTGGCGCTGTGAGGCAGCAGCGCTAACCTGCTGTGTCACCCTTTTTAACTCATCCTATCTCGCAACGTACACACAGCTCCTTTAAAAAACATCTAGGGTTCCGATACTTTCAGCTAACACTTTCGTTGAGATCTATCTGAGGGTTTTCGAAATATAGATCAAAAGAGAAAGACAGTGACAATACATCTGCAAACTTCAGTGGCAGAGGCAATGTGAGAACAGCCAAATGTTCTGCTCTGGATACAATGAGACCCGAATAATAAACAGCCTGTGAGTGTAGCAATATAACATCCACAATATAATACAGAAGGTTATACATACAACAACCCACGATTGTGTTAGACTCCAGACCTTCGTATTGACTGCAGGACCACACCTCACTAATCTTTATATCCCACACACACATCCTGTCAGAACTTCCTTCTGCTAAACTGCACCAAATTCATCATCTTCCAGTAAACTTCCATCGACGATTAACTCGAGTGTTTTGCAGATGAATGTAACAGCAACTGGACTTCATCCTGAATGCAAAGTTAGGTTCTTTGCATTTTAAAAGACTCCGTCAATGATTTTGATTTGATTTATTATTGTCACCTGTATCGGGATACAGTGAAAAGTATTGTTTCTTGCACGCTGTACAAACAAAACATACTGTTCATAGAGTACAGAGGGAGAAGGAAAAGGATTTGATTTGATTTATTATTGTCACGTGTGTCGGGATACAGTGAAAAGTATTGTTTAGAACATAGAAAAACTGCAGCACAAACAGGCCCTTCGGCCCACAAGCTGCACCGATCATATCCCTACCTACTTGTCCTACCTATAACCCTCAATCCTATTAAGTCCCATGTACTCATCCAGAAATCTCTTAAAAGATCCGATCGAATTTGCCTCCACCACCACCAACGGCAGCCCATTCCACTCACTCACCACCCTCTGAGTGAAAAACTTACCCCTGACATCTCCTCTGTACCTGCTCCCCAGCACCTTAAACCTGTGTCCTCTCGTAGTGACCATTTCAGCCCTGGGAAATAGCCTCCGAGAATCCACCCTATCTATGCCTCTCCACATCTTATAATCTCTATCAGGTCACCTCTCAACCTTCGTCTCTCCAGGGAGAAAAAACCGAGCTCCGTCAACCTATCCTCATAAGGCATGCCTCCCAATCCAGGCAACATCCTTATAAATCTCCTCTGCACCCTTTCAATGGCTTCCACATCCTTCCTGTAACGAGGCGACCAGAACTGCACACAGTTTTCCAAGTGTGATCTGACTAGGGTCTTATAAAGTTGCAGCATTACCTCCCGACTCCTAAACTCAATCCCTCGATTAATGAAGGCCAGTACACCATACGCCTTCTTGACCACATCCTCTACCTGCGAGGCCGATTTCAGACTCCTATGGACTTGGACTCCAAGGTCCTTCTGATCCTCTACACTGCTAAGAATCTTACCCTTGATATTATACTCCATCCCATTGGTCCTGCCAAAATGGACCACTACACATTTATCCATGTTGAAGTCCATCTGCCACTTCTCTGCCCAGTCTTGCATCCTATCTATGTCTCGCTGCAACTTCTGACATCCCCCAGACTATCCACAACACCTCCAACCTTCGTGTCATCGGCAAACTTACCAAGCCATCCCTCCACTTCCTCATCCAGGTCATTTATGAAAATGACAAACAGCAAGGGTCCTAGAACAGATCCCTGGGGCACACCACTGGTGACCGACCTCCATGCAGTAAAAGACCCATCCACAACCACTCTCTGCCTTCTGCAGGCAAGCCAGTTCTGGATCCACAAGGCAACAGCCCCTTGGATCCCATGCCCTCTCACTTTCTCAAGAAGTCTTGCACAGGGGACCTTATCGAACGCCTTGCTGAAGTCCGTATAAACCACATCCACCGCTCTTCCTTCGTCAATGTGTTTAGTCACATTTTCAAAGAACTCAACCAGGCTCGTAAGGCACAACCTGCCTTTGACAAAGCCATGCTGACTACTTTTGAGCATACTCAACTTCTCTAAATGTTCATAAATCCTGTCTCTCAGGATCTTCTCCATCAACTTACCAACCGTTGAGGTTAGACTCACCGGTCGGGCTAATTTCCCGGGTTATCCCTCTTCCCCTTCTTGAATATAGGAACCACATCCGCCATCCTCCAATCCTCCGGAAACTCTCCCGTCTCCATTGACAACACAAAGATCATCGCCAGAGGTTCAGCAATCACTTCCCTGGCCTCCCACTGTAACCTGGGGTACATCCCATCTGGTCCCGGTGACTTATCTATCTTGATGCTATTCAAAATTTCCAACGCATCCTCTTTCTTAACGTCCACATAGTTAATCTTTTCAGTCTGCCAGAAACCTGCAGTACAACCACCCAGATCACTTTCCACCGTGAATACCGAGGCAAAGTACTCATTAAACACCTCTGCCATTTCTTCCGGTTCCACACAGACTTTTCCCCCTTCACATTTTATGGGTCCGATCCCTTCACTTCTCATCCTTTTACTCTTCACATATTTGTAGAACGCCTTAGGGTTCTCCTTAATCTTACCCACCAAGGCCTTCTCATGACCCCTTCTGGCTTTCCTAATTTCCTTTTTAAGTTCCTTCCTACAAGCCTTACACTCCTCGAGATCTCTAACATCTCCTAGCTCTCTGAACTTCTGTATACCTTTTTTTTTAACTAGGTTCGTTACAACCTTCATGCACCACAGTTCCCGCAAGCTACCAAAACCTCCTTGTCTCATCGGAACGTTGTCGTGCAGAACTCCAGACAAACATTCCTTGAAAATCTGCCACCTTCCTTCAGTACTTTTCCCCAAGAACACCTCCTTCCAATTTACTCGTCTAATTTTCTGCCTGATGGCTTTATATTTCCCCTTACTCCAGATAAACACTTTCCTAGCCTGCCTGATCCTATCTCTTTCCAATGCTAGTGTAAAGGAGATAGAGTTATGATCTCCATCCCCAAGATGCTCTCCCACCGAGAGGTCCAATACCTGTCCTGGTTCATTAGCCAGCACCAGATCAAGTACAGCCTCTCCTCTTGTAGGCTTATCCACATACTGTGTCAGGAACCCCTCCTGAACACACGTAACAAATTCCTCCCCATCTAAACCCGTTATACTCGGGATATTCCAGTCAAAGGAATGGAAATTAAAGTCTCCCATCACGACAACTCTGTTATTACTACATCTCTCTGGGATGTGTTTCCCTATCTGCACCTCAACTTCCCTGTCACTATTGGGTGGCCTATAGAAAACACCCAGCAAAGTTATCGACTCTTTCCTGTTCCAAACTTCCACCCACAGAGACTCCGTAGACAGTCCCTCCACGGCATCCTCCTTCTCTGCAGCCATGACACTGTCCCTGATCAACAGTGCCACTCTGCCCCCTCTTTTGCCTCCCTCCCTGTCCCTCCTGAAGCATCTGAATCCTGGCACCTGAAGTATCCAGTCCTGTCCCTGAGACATCCAAGTCTGTGTAGTGGTCACCATGTCACATTCCCAAACAGCGATCCACGCTCTACTTTATTCTCTACACCCCTGGTGTTAAAATAGGCACATCTCAAACCTTCTTTCTGAGCTCTCCCCTTCTCCACCACCCGGCTATCCTCCCTCTCATACTGTCTACAATCCTTTGTCTATTTGCGAGCTAACCTCCCCTCTCCCAGTCACCTCATCTCGATTCCCTTCCCCCAACCTTTCCAGTTTAAAGTCTCCACATCTTAGCCAACCTTCCCACCAGGATATTGTTCCGCCTGCGATTCAAGTGCCACCTATCTTTTTTGTACAGGTCACACTTGCCCCTAAAAGAACAAAGAACAACACAGCCCAGGAAACAGGCCCTTCGGCCCCACAAGCCCACACTGCCCATTTTAACACTCAGTGAGTGCCTCATTCCAATCCTTCTTCTACCGATGACTTTTGTCCACATCAAGTGGACTCCACAATAAAGGGGTGCAAATTTAGAGAATGATATGTGCGCCAGATTAAGGGAGATCCAATTCAGGGACAATTTATTGATGCCAATCAGCCTAAAAGCACGGTTTTGGGGTGTGGGAGGAAACTGGAGCACCCGGAGAAAACCCACGCAAGCACGGGGAGAATGTGCACACTCCCACAGACACTGGCCCAGGTCGGAGATCTGACCCGGGTCCCTGTATCTGCACAGCAGACAGTGATAGTCACTGAGCTCTCATGTTGCCCGTCAGATGGTCCAGTTTAAGCGTACACTAACAACGTGAAGCACTCGGCAACTCTCGAAGCAACATCCAAGAGCAGCCCTCGCACAACCCACCGCGTGTATGCCCCTTGTTGGCCAACAAGGCAGACCGAATCGCCTGTGGATATAAAAAGGAGACATCAATAAACATCAATAGACATACTACAGGCTATACAGACATTAATGGAAGATCCCCAGTAGCTCCAACATAAAGAGGTCCCAATGATCCAGGAATCTGAATCCCTGTCTCCTGCTCCAGTCCCTCAGCCACACATTCACCCTCCACCTCATTCCACTCCTGCCCTCACTTTCCCGTGGCACAGGCAGCAACCCTGAGATTAATACCTTCGCGATCCTCCTTCTCAAGTATCTACCTTACTCCTGAAATTCTCTTTTCATGACCCCTTCCCTCTTCCAACCTATGTCAGCGGTACCTAAATGTACCACGACCTCCGGCTCCTCTCCCTCCCCCCTTCAGGATTTCTGGGACGTGACCAGAGACATCCTGGATCCCGGCATCGGGGAGGCAGACCACCATCCGAGACTCCCGTCTGCCTCCGCAATATCGCCTACCCGACCCCTTCACTGTCAAATCCTTCCTCCTCCCTTCCTTATCCTTCTGAGCTACTGGGCTGGACTCAGCTCCAGAGACCCAGCCACTGCTTCCCCCAGGGCGAGCTGTCCCCCCTCAGCAGTACTCAGTACTTATTATGAAAGGGGCACATCCACTGGGGTGCTCTCCATCACCCGAGCTTTCCCCTTCCTGACCGTTATTCTGTTTGTAATTTTTATTAATGATCTGGATGAGGGTATAGTTGGGTGGATTAGTAAATTTGCTGATGACACCAAAGTCGGAGGTGTGGTAGATTGTGAGGAAGGGTGTCATAGTTTGCAGGGAGACTTAGACAGGTTGCAGAGCTGGGCCGAGAGGTGGCGGATGGAGTTTAATGCGGAGAAGTGTGAGGTAATCCAGTTTGGCAGGAATAACAGATGTGTTGAGTATAGGGCTAACGGGAGGACTTTGAATAGTGTGGATGAGCAGAGGGATCTAGGTGTATGTGTACATAGATCCCTGAAAGTTGGGAATAAAGTAGATAAGGTTGTTAAGAAGGCATACGGTGTCTTGGCGTTTATTGGTAGGGGGATTGAATTTAGGAGTCGCAGTGTTATGTTGTAACTGTACACAACTCTGGTGCGGCCGCACTTGGAGTATTGTGTGCAGTTCTGGTCCCCACATTACAGGAAGGATGTGGAGGCTTTGGAGAGGGTGCAGAGGAGGTTTACCAGGATGTTGCCTGGTATGGAGGGGAGGTCCTATGAGGAGAGACTGAGGGATTTGGGGTTGTTTTCGCTGGAAAGAAGGCGGCTAAGAGGGGATCTTATTGAAACATATAAGATGATTAGAGGTTTAGATAGGGTGGATAGTGATAGCCTTTTTCCTCGGATGGAGAAAGCTAGCATGAGGGGGCATGGCTTTAAATTAAGGGGGGGTAGTTATAGGACGGATGTCAGGGGTAGGTTCTTTACCCAGAGGGTGGTGAGGGATTGGAATGCCCTGCCTGCTGCAGTTGTAAATGTGCCTAGTTTGGGGGCGTTTAAGAGATCCGTGGATAGGTTTATGGACGAAAAGGGATTGGTTTAGGTTAGTGGGTCATTGTTTTGTAACTGGTCGGCGCAACATCGTGGGCCGAAGGGCCTGTTCTGCGCTGTAATGTTCTATGTTCTATGTTGTTCTATGTTACCCACTTGCCTTCCTCCCGTGGCCCCCGTGTGACCACTTGCCGGTAGCTCCTGTCAATCACCTCATTTTCCCTAACAGGACGAAGGTCCTCGAGCTGTGGTTCCAGTTCCCTAACACGGTCCCTTAGGAACCGCAGCTCCACACACCCGGCACAGATATGGACGTCTGGGAGGCCAGGAGCCTCCAGAGCTTCCCACATCCAACACTGGGAACAACCGACTGGCCTCACACTCATAATTGCCCTTTTTATAAGGAACACGGGAAAAAGTAATGAAGAATTAAACTTACCTTGCCTCACCCTTATCACCTAAGCCCGTTGAAGCAAAGCCCTTACAGCTCACACTCTGCTCCCTGCTCACTCCGCTGCCCGCTCTATACTGAGGCCTTCCTTTTATATTTTGCCCGCTTGAAAAATCCCTTCCCAGCACACCCCACGTACCACTCAAATTTTAAATTAACTTTTGAAAAACAGAAATCCCGCGAAAAATTTACAGAACAGTCAGTCGCTCACCTCTCTCGCGCGCTAGTTTCTTGTGTGCTATACAGACAAAGCATACCGTTCATAGAGTACAGAGGGGAGAAGGAGAGGGTGCAGAATGTAGTGTTACAGTCACAGCGAGGGTGTAGAGAAAGATCAGCTTAATATAAGGTAGGTCCATTCTTAACTATAGTGTCGGCATGGCGGGGAGACCCAGGACAGGTTGTTGGTGATCTGGACACCGAAAACTTGAAGCTCTCTCGATCATTTCCACATCGTCCCCGTTGATGGAGACAGGGGCATGTTCTCCTTTACGCTTCCTGAAGTCGATGACAATCTCCTGGGTTTTGTTGATACTGAGGGGGAGATTATTGTCACTACACCAGTTCACCAGATTCTCGATCTCATTCCTGTACATTGCCACGTGTACTGGGATACAGTAAATGGTCAAATGGTTCCTTTCTTTCACACTGCTGCATTTGTTCATCTTGGAAGATGCTGCCTTTTCCAGAACAGCAGCAACCAGAGTTCTTGCCTTAACCCTTTCAGGGACAATGTCTTCTGAAAGTTAATGTTTATTCATAAATAGTCACTAATAAGGCTTACATTAACACTGCAATGAAGTTACTGTGAAAATCCCCTCGTCGCCACACTCCGGCGCCTGTTCGGGTTACACTGAGGGAGAATTTAGCACGGCCCAATCCACCCTAACCAGCACGTCTTTCAGACTGTGGGAGGAAACCGGAGGAAACCCGTGCAGACATGGGGAGAATGTGCAGACTCCACACAGACAGTGACCCGAGCCGGGAATCGAACCCGGCTCCCTGGTGCTGTGAGGCAGCAGTACTAACCCAATTTGACAATCCCAGTGGGTGAGTGATACCTGAGGTTCAGCGGCCCCTGAACACTGGAAGTATTGGACCGATTCCAATCCAAAATTCCTGTGAATCCATCAGCTCCAGTTCCATAAGGGAGCTCGTGTCCCACAGCAGCACCCAACACTGGGGACCCTCCAAAAACATCATAGACAGAGCCGCACCGTGGGAGGGTCAGGGCTGAGGGGGGTCAGTGACAGATTGAGGGGGGGTCAGTGTCAGATTGAGGGGGGGGTCAGTGTCAGATTGAGGGGGGGGTCAGTGTCAGATTGACAGGGGGGGGGTCTGTGTCAGATTGAGAGGGTGGTCAGTGTCAGATTGAGGGGGGGTCAGTGACAGATTGAGGGGGGGGTGTGAGAAACACAGCTCACAGTTAAACAATTTAGTCAAGTCAAGTTCTGAAGGAGCAAGATTTTATTTGACGTTCTTGCAAGACCGGGTGTCTAGTGAAATAGGCACACCTCACATAGATTTACAGCACATTTTATACCTTTTTACAAGCATTGTGATAGCTTTGCAACGTGATGTTCTCTCCTAATTGGTGGTCCCTGTCCCATCTATGTGTTGACATTTTCCTATTGGCTCAAGGTGTCTTAAGTTCCTATCACCTCTACTCCCATCTAACAATGTCTCCTGTTATCACAAGAGTGCATTAGCAAACTCATCCATCTTAGAACATAGAACATAGAACATAGAACATTACAGCGCAGAACAGGCCCTTCGGCCCACGATGTTGCGCCGACCAGTTACAAAAACAATGACCCACTAGCCTATACCAATCCCTTTTCGTCCATAAACCTATCCAGAGATCTCTTAAACGCCCCCAAACTAGACGCATTTACAACTGCAGCAGGCAGGGCATTCCAATCCCTCACCACCCGCTGGGTAAAGAACCTACCCCTGACATCCGTCCTGTAGCTACCCCCCCTTAATTTAAAGCCATGCCCCCGCGTGCTAGCTTTCTCCATCCGAGGAAAAAGGCTATCACTATCCACCCTATCTAAACCTCTAATCATCTTATATGTTTCAATAAGATCCCCTCTTAGCCGCCTTCTTTCCAACGAAAACAACCCTAAATCCCTCAGTCTCTCCTCATAGGACCTCCCCACCATACCAGGCAACATCCTAGTAAACCTCCTCTGCACCCTCTCCAACGCCTCCACATCCTTCTTGTAATGCGGGGACCAGAACTGCACACAGTACTCCAAGTGCGGCCGCACTAGAGTAGTGTACAGTTGCAACATTACACTGCGACTCCTAAATTCAATCCCCCTACCAATAAACGCCAAGACACCGTACGCCTTCTTAACAACCTTATCTACTTGATTCCCAACTTTCAGGGATCTATGTACACACACACCTAGATCCCTCTGTTCATCCACACTATTCAAAGTCCTCCCGTTAGCCCTATACTCGACACATCTGTTGCTCCTACCAAAGTGAATTACCTCACACTTCTCCGCATTAAATTCCATCCGCCACCTCTCGGCCCAGCTCTGCAACCTATCTAAGTCTCCCTGCAGACTATGACACCCTTCCTCACAATCTTATCCAATACTGTTACATGTCCAGTTCAGATTGGTAGTAATCAATCCTTTGCCAACTTAATCACTGCTGTCCCAACTATCTCAGTGACCCCTTCCCCCTTTTATGTTTAGTTGTATAAACAACACATCTTGCAGACCATTTGCTTTTTATAACGTGGGCCTCTTACATTCCTGCAGGATGTGGTGTATGCTTCACTGCCCATCACATCTCTGATGTTATCTCTACATTACAGGCAGTCCTTTTATTATCCCTAAGTATTGCTGTGTTAGCAGCATCGAACCTTATGTCCTATGTTTGTGACTAAACTCACAGTTGTTTCCATAAAGTGGGTTATCAATATGCCTAACAATATCCAATCTATTTGACTTCAAGCTATTTCTCTATGCTCTACAAATATATGTGTTAACAACATCTTTACCTATTGCTCACAATTCCCCCCTTTTCTTTTTAATTTGTTGTTGACACATCCATCCATCCTCATATTTCAAATTCCTGGAGCATTTGTTCTGCTATCTTAGTTACTTCATCATCCAGTTCATTTCCAATTTTCAATAAATTCATTCTCTCTCCGTGATCTACCATAGTCATTTTCTTTGTTAGTGTTGTTTCAATAAGCCTTTGGACCAATCCCCTTACACAGGGGATTATGCAACATCCCACGGTTATCAATATTCCTGCCATTATTATTAAGGAGGTTAGTACTGACACCACCATTCCTTTCCATTTTCCAAACCAGGACTCTAACCAGTCAGTGAATACGTTGTTTACCCCAGAGTTTTTTTGCTATTTCCTCTGCTAAGGTTGTTAGTCCTCGTAAGGCTCGGGTTATAGAGCCATCAGGGGCCGTATTATTTGGGATAAAGGTACAACACTTTCCCCCCAACATTACACATACACCTCCTTTTTCTGCTAACGTCATATCTAAGGCTATCCTATTTTCCCACGCCATTCTACTAGTGGCGTCTAGTTGTTCCGCTAACCCCTTGACAGCATCCCTGGTATAGTTAATGAATCTCTGTTGGTTATAATATATATAATTTATCCAATCCACATTCTTATTTATTGTCACCCACCAAAACAAGGATTCAAACCCAGCTGTAATCTGATTCCGAGCTTTAAATTCATCGGGGACTCCCCGAGGCACTCCTATGGGATCTAGATATATCTTTTCATCAAAAGAAATTCCTATCACTGATCTCTTGTTTTTCCTGATCCTTTTTGATTCTTCAAATGCCAAGGTAAATGGTATAGCCAATTGGACAATTGCACATGTACCTTTCCACTGGGGGGGTAGAGTTGGCCTCAGTACCCTTCCTCCACAATACCACCATATATCTGCTCTGGGGATTTTCAATGATGAATAGTTCCCTCCCATTCCGTTCTCTGTAATGCTCCTGATCTCTGAGCATGATTCTAACTCCCCCATATTATGAGTTAACTCTGCCCCTTGTCGGTTCACACATGAAGTGTGATTCACAATAGCAGTGAGAAACTGAGGGGGAGTTTTTAAGTTCTCTGCTTCCACGGGAGGGAACATCAGGGATAGGGATGTGCAGTTCGGATTGCCCCATGCTTCCTTTTCTTGATACAGGGCTAACATGCACTCCACACCTCTTCTGTCGCGTTTCCATCCCAGAGGGAAGGGTACTATTTGGGCCACTGGCCTCCCAGACGCACAGGCATAGCAATTGCTTTTATTTAAGCTTTTTACAATGTATTTGACCCATTCTACCCAGACATTGGTCTCCTCATACCCAGTCTCTATTTCAAGGGTTTGTTTCAGGTTATTTATTTCTACCATTTTTACTGCCCTTGGGTCGTTTTGGGGAACCTTATCATTCCGGTCAGGTGTTTTCAAATTTTTATCCACATAGATTCGGAAACAACATTTCAATTTGCTATCTTTTCCTCCCTCCTTCACCCTAATTCCAAATACTGCCTGGTGCAATTGGTAGT
This sequence comes from Carcharhinus amblyrhynchos, assembly GCF_965287045.1. Taxonomy (NCBI): domain Eukaryota; kingdom Metazoa; phylum Chordata; class Chondrichthyes; order Carcharhiniformes; family Carcharhinidae; genus Carcharhinus; species Carcharhinus amblyrhynchos. The sequence goes on from NW_027649989.1 coordinate 162,558, forward strand.
CTCTGGTCCAGTTAACCGTAAGGAAGGGTCCACCAGCTATGGAGTACCGGGAGAGGTTCTTAGGATATAGAACTGGACCGTTTATTTTTTTTTTCGGTCCATTTGGTCCCTTTTATTGTTTTATATATATAGGATTGCATTTTTTTTCTAAACATTCTGATCTGGACTGCATATATTTCTGATGAAGGGATATTATGGAAGGAAGTCTACCCCAAGGATACTTTCCATCAGTATAAAATTGTAAGGATTCCACCAAATATTTTCGCTGGCTCACCAGATCTCCACACACTACCAAAGAACATAGGTCAGTTTCTACCACCTGTGTTGTAGGGAGATCCAGAATCGTAATTGAGCTTATAATATTTTTCCTTTCCTTTTCTAACTTATCTGAATTATATCCCATACTTGTAAGTACTCTCTGGGACAAGAGGAAGGAAAGCATTATCCAGGTTACCCCTTCCATTCTATCCCTTTCTCGTTACCTTTTAGGAGAGAACTTATTCAAAACAGTTTCTTTCCCGCGCTCACGCCGCTACTAGAAATTGATTATTTAGAGTCTTTTAAATTTCAGCTTTAAAGGTTCTTCAGTCAGTTTGACCTTCCACGTGTTGGAATTATCTGGAGGTTTTACCAGTCCTTTTGATTCTAGTATGATGTGTCCACCCCTTTTCAGCAGTCCTGATTACTGTTTCAGTTGTTAGGAGTGCTTGATATGGTTCCTCCCATTCCAGTTGCAGCTTAGTTTCTTTCCATGACTTTACCAGGACCCAATCTCCCGGTCGAATTGTATGTACCGTGAAGTCGAAGGCTGGAGTCTGCGACAATAATCCTTGTTTCCTAAGGGAAGATATCGAGGAGGACAGGCCCAGTATATATTTCTTTACAAATTGATCATTCATTTCAGGAACCGGTAACTCCCCGACTGCTCCCATATAAGGCAGTCCAAATAGCATTTCATAGGGGGATAAACCCAAATCCTTTCGAGGAGGTGTACAAATACGCAAAAGCGCTATTGGTAAGCACTTAGTCCAAGGGAGTTTCGTTTCTATTATCAGCTTAGATCCTCTGTCCACTCTAAAACATTAGGTTCTTCTTCTAACAGTTTCAAATATAGTTGCTTAGTTTTCTGTGCATACCCTTCGATCCACAATCTACAGTATCCTACTAATCCCAAGAACCTCCTAAGTTCTTTTTTAGTCCGTAGTATATTTAGATCTAGGATTCCTTGTATTCTTTCTGGATCTATTCTTCTCCTTCCCTCACTGATTAGGTGTCCAAGGTATTTAACTTCCTTCTCTACGTACTGCAGCTTTTTCTTTGACACCCTTAATCCCTGTTGTCCCAGAAAATTCAATAAGCTATTTGTAGCTTCTATTACCTTTTCCTTTCCTCCTCCTGTTACTAGTAGGTCATCTACATATTGTAGTAACGTGATTTCATCAGGCTTTTTAAATCTTTCTAACACCTGCTCTAAGACTTGACCGAAAAGATTTAGGGACTCTGTGAACCCCTGTGGGAGCACTGTCCACCTGAACTGCTGTTCCCGTCCTGTGATAGGATTTTCCCACTCAAAAGCAAATAAGTCTCGACTTTCTTCCGCCAGTGGGCATATCCAAAATGCATCTTTTAGGTCTACTACACTGAACCATCCACGATCAGGAGGAATCTTGCTTAATAAAGTATAAGGATTAGGGACAACGGGGTGTCGCGTCTGCACTATCTGATTCAGGGCTCTTAGGTCCTGTACCATCAGGCTTCTTTACAGGCAATATAGGGGTATTATAAGGGGACATGCAGGGTTCCAGCAGTCCATCTCCAACCAATCCTTCAATTACTGGCTGTAATCCTTTTTTTCCCTTGCAAAGATATAGGGTATTGCTTAACACACACCGTCTCTCCTTCTTTTTTTAAATTTATTTGCAGAGGAGGAACGTCTACTCCCCCTCGGTTTCCCTCCCCTGCCCAGACTATCGGGTCTATTTGCTGTTCCTGTTCGTCTGTTAATATTGCCATGGTTACTGTTAATTGGTTCTTTTCTACTCCAATTGCCAAACCCAATTTAATTATTAAGTCTCTGCCTAATAAATTACTGCCAACTTCTGGTTTGTATAAGAGTTGACCCTCTATCCGCTCAGTCTGATATTTAAGCATAATCGGTTCAAACATGGGGACTGTAAAACCTTCCCCTTTCACTCCTGATACCATTAATTTCTTATCGATTAACTTTATTCCTCTCGGTATAAAATCCAGAGAGGATCTAGTGGACCCCGTATCCACCAGAAACACCGCATCTCCTTGTTGGGGACCCACCTGCAGATTTATCAAGGATTCCCGGGGGTAGGAACCCCTGACCTCCCTAATCTTCATCCATACTCATGAGAGGCACTACCCTCTCTTCTCTTTGTAATTCAGGGCACTGTCTTCTAAAATGTCCAACCATTCCACAGTGATAACACCCCTTTTGGGTTTTTTTTTGTGTTACCCCACCTTTTAGTGCCCCACCTTTTCTACTTCCGCGCACCTTCCGTTCAACATACTGATACCCTCGTGTCCTTTCCTCAGTTAGGGGATTTACCCTCTTTCTCACAATCTCATCTACGGTCGCTACCATTATCTTTGCCTTCTGTTTCTCTGTCTCATTATCTCTCTTCACAAATACCTTCTGTGCTTCTCTTAACAATTCATCAAGTGGCTTCTCACTCCACCCTTCTATTTTCTGAATTTTTTTTTATCCCCACTCCACTTCTTAGTGGAAGTGACTACTTGTTCAATTAGTCCAGCTAACTGATGTATTAACAATACTGCTATTTTCTTTGTTTGTTTTTTCTTTTCTAACTCTCTAATCTGTGATTCTGACGTTTCAATTCTCTCTTTGTCGTCAGCCCAATTTTTTTTCTTACCCAAGACTGAGATGTGTTCAATTAATCCAGTTTAAACCTGTTTAATTAATTCAAACTAAGAGAATTCCAATTATCTTAGTTCCGTCTTTTTTCCAATCATTTCCATTGTTGATCTAGTGGGTGAAATGGATCCCACCCCTAGGTCGCTCTTATCACAGTCCGGTGATACCTATCAGGGGTGATCAGTCCCCTCCGTACCACCGCTTACACTCGTGGGCTTACACCCTTAAGCTCACACTATTAAGCCGACTTTCCCTTCTACTCCGGCGATCTCTCAGACAGATTCTTTCTTACTCTCATCTGAACATCACATCCCAGGTATCCTTTTCTAGCCTTTACACTCACTTCAAACTTCTGAGCTTCGCATAGGGGGCTACCCCTCTTAACAACTGGTCTAAGGCTGGGTGTAAAGACAGACACCTCCTTATCTGCACGTGCTCAGCTCAGACCTCTCACACACTCTCACACTCTTTCATCACAGATGTGCACCTACTGTACTTTGATTCACTCCCTTAAATTCGGTAATCTATTCCGGAGTTCCGGTTGTGGCCATTCAACCGGACCCGTAAACAGATCCCAGGTTTCAGCACCAATTCTTGTAGGTAAAGATACCTCTGAGACTAATTGTGAGTCAAAGTACAGCAGTTTAATTAACTAAAGCCTGATTCAGAAAATCCAAAATAAGATTTATTTTTATCACCTTTAAATATCCTCACTAAATCAAGACCCTTGCACCTTCTTACAATTCTGGTACAATAAAACAAAACATCACTTGGAACACAGATGCACAAAGAAATACTGAAAGCATTCTAATGTGCAATCTATATGTTTAATTATTTCTACAGCTCTGCCTTTGTAACCAACACAGGCAAGTACAAAATCAAATCTACTGTGTGCCTAAATGGTTAACTCTCCTCACAACTTTAAGATGCAATGTAATGCCACCTTTCCCACTTGGCAGAATTCAAATCTCTGTCCGATCCCTACATAATTTAGTAAACTTAAAGCAATTCACTTTGATTGGCTATATCTATTACATCACCTGAGGGTCTCAATTACACAGTTACACCCTCTCTCTCTCTCTGTACCATACAGAGTCAGCCTGCTTGTCTCTTTTTAACCCTTTACTGGTGGGAGCTCACTGGCCTCTAATAAATTTGACCTGTTTGATTTGGGTGCCTCACGTCGTGACAAATCCCCTTCTCTCTCAAACAGTCATATAGTCATGCACAATTCCAAATACATAACCGCTATTAGCGTTCACCCCGCACCTCAGTAAAAGCCCATGTCAGGGTTCCCAGTTCCACTGACATACTTCTCTCTACTCTTTCTGCTCCCTCATCACATAACCTCCCCCGCAGCCCCGAAATTAACATTATCCAGCAACTTGCATAGTCAATTCCTTTCTGGGACACCGGCTGCTTCTATCTCACATATTCATTAAGAATATGACAAACCCAATCCTCCTCCGATCCGTACTTTGGCCAGAAGACAGACGGACTCCGGATTGCTTCTTTCACCCAAACAAGACAACAATATCCTCTCATTGTCGTCTTGTTTTTATCCCTAGTACAAGTACTAGTGCCCAAACCTTCCAACATCCTTCCCAACGGACTTTCTGGAGGGATGTTACCTGGGGCCCCAATCCTGACACCTTTCCCGGGGGACTTCTTCCAACTACCCCCATTTTTCCATGGTTTACCGACCACGACCCGGTCGCCAAGGCAATACTTAAAAGTCACTTTTCTTACCTTGGTCCGTGCACAGCGTTGCCCGACCACACGACGGTGCCTATCGTATCCCACTTACTCGTTCAGAACAACTTTCCTAGGATTCTTAACAGTCAGTGGCAGAGAGGCCCACCGATGAGCACCTGGGACCGTTCAATTTGGAACGGGACGCGTCTTCCCAGTTGCCACCGGCAACCCCCCTACCAGGGATGTTAGGATCCCGGACGAGCCCCCAATTGTGAGAAACACAGCTCACAGTTAAACAATTTAGTCAAGTCAAGTTCTGAAGGAGCAAGATTTTATTTGACGTTCTTGCAAGACCGGGTGTCTAGCGAAATAGGCACACCTCACATAGATTTACAGCACATTTTATACCTTTTTACAAGCATTGTAATGGCTTTGCAACGTGATGTTCTCTCCTAATTGGTGGTCCCTGTCCCATCTATGTGTTGACATTCTCCTATTGGCTCGAGGTGCCCTAAGTTCCTATCACCTCTACTCCCATCTAACAATGTCTCCTGTTATCACAAGAGTGCATTAGCAAACTCATCCATCTTATCCAACACTGTTACATGTCCAGTTCAGATTGGCAGTAATCAATCCTTTGCCAACTTAATCACTGCTGTCCCGACTATCTCAGTGACCCCTTCCCCCTTTTATGCTTAGTTGTATAAACAACACATCTTGCAGACCATTTGCTTTTTATAACATGGGCCTCTTACATTCCTGCAGGATGTGGTGTATGCTTCACTGCCCATCACATCTCTGATGTTATCTCTACATTACAGGCAGTCTTTTTATTATCCCTAATTATTGCTGTGTTAGCAGCATCGAACCTTATGTCCTATGTTTGTGACTAAACTCACAGTTGTTTCCATAAAGTGGGTTATCAATATGCCTAACTATATCCAATCTATTTAACTTCAAGCTATTTCTCTATGCTCTGCAAATATATGTGTTAACAACATCTTTACCTATTGCTCACACTGCCTCTCTCTGTTTGTACAGTTTAATATGTTTAAACACTGAGAGCTCTTGCTCTTGTTGGGAATATCAGTGCGGTTTATAAATTCCCAAACACTGAACCCAAACTAAACTGTCCCTTAAAACAGGACTGTTTGTCTCTGTCTCTCTCTGTGTCCCTGTCTCTGTGTAAAAAACAGACACACACTGCCCCACACACACACCCTGAACCAGTAACTGTACCCCACACACACTGTCCCACACACACACACACACCCTGAACCAGTAACTGTACCCCACACACACTGTCCCACACACACACACACCCTGAACCAGTAACTGTACCCCACACACACTGTCCCACACACACACACACCCTGAACCAGTAACTGTACCCCACACACACTGCCCCACACACACACACACCCTGAACCAGTAACTGTACCCCACACACACTGCCCCCCACACACACACCCTGAACCAGTAACTGTACCCCACACACACTGCCCCACACACACACACACCCTGAACCAGTAACTGTACCCCACACACACTGCCCCACACACACACACACCCTGAACCAGTAACTGTACCCCACACACACTGCCCCCCACACACACACCCTGAACCAGTAACTGTACCCCACACACACTGTCCCACACACACACACACCCTGAACCAGTAACTGTACCCCACACACACTGCCCCACACACACACACACCCTGTACCAGTAACTGTACCCCACACACACTGCCCCCCACACACACACACACACCCTGAACCAGTAACTGTACCCCACACACACTGCCCCACACACACACCCTGAACCAGTAACTGTACCCCACATACACACCCTGAACCAGTAACTGTACCCCACACACACTGCCCCACACACACACACACCCTGAACCAGTAACTGTACCCCACACACACTGCCACACACACACACACACACACCCTGAACCAGTAACTGAACCCCACACACACACACACACCCTGAACCAGTAACTGTACCCCACACACACTGCCCCACCCCACACACACACACCCTGAACCAGTAACTGTACCCCACACACACTGCCCCACACACACACACACACACCCTGAACCAGTAACTGAACCCCACACACACACACACACCCTGAACCAGTAACTGTACCCCACATACACACCCTGAACCAGTAACTGTACCCCACACACACTGCCCCACACACACACACCCTGAACCAGTAACTGAACCCCACACACACACACACACACCCTGAACCAGTAACTGTACCCCACACACACTGCCCCACACACACACACCCTGAACCAGTAACTGTAGCCAAACACACTGCCCCACACACACACAGACTGCCCCCCCCGACACACACACATACTGTACATCCCCACACACACACACACGCACACACTGACCCCCAACACACACACTGCCCCTCCCACCACACACAGACAGACACACACATACACACACACACACCCTGAATCAGTAACTGTCCCCCACACACACTGCCCCACACACACACCCTGAATCAGTAACTGTCCCCCACACACACTGTCCCACACACACACACCCTGAACCAGTAACTGTACCCCACACGCTCTTCCATGTCCAATTCCCCCTCATGGGGGCTAGTTTAGAATTCTAGTGTCAGGTTGATTGAAGTTTTAGTTTGACTATAATAACTAGACTAGATTCAGGTGATTATAAAGTGCCTGATATATATAGTGAGAATTCACAATGTGCCTGGAACAAAATATACAAAGGTATTATAAACTGTGAAGTTATTATAAACTGCAAAGGTATTAGAAACTGTAAAGTTATTAGAAACTGCATGACCACACATTAACCAAGTATTCTAAGTTTCAATTGTATCTTCATTGTCTGTGTCTTGTGCACCTTGGAGAACTTTGTTCTGAATGCAGCATGATGGGGAAACAGAGTGGGAGACAGACCAAATTCTTTTAATACAATGGGGCACAGAAAGGCAGCTTCTCTTCTCTGTTTCTGGATACACGACAGCAAGGGTAAATCATAGGCCTGTTATTGAAGGGGGTAAATTCGTTGCTGGGTAGTGAGGCTGGAGCAATCTCTCCAGCTGCTAAAGGAGGCCCAGGTTCCAGTGAAAGAGTGACTCCTTTCACCAATTAAAAATTACAGATGTTAATAATGGCCTTGGTGACTGGATAAGGTTCCCCAGGGTAAAGGGGACAGAACCTACATGGGCAAGAAGCTAATAATCTCCCATTCCTGTTGGCAGATGGAACGTTGTTGGCTACGGTAATAATGTTGAATATTGTGGTTGGGTCTCTGGTCTGATTGACGAGACTGTCTTGGATATTGAAATGTTCAGAATAATACAATGATTTTACCGAGCAATATTATACCCTCAGAGACTGTGTCTCTCTCTCCTGATGTATCCATTATCAAATAAATTCCTTTGTGTTCTTTAATTATAAACTATCTTTCACTGTCTATGTATTGGTTGATAGCTGAGAACATTCCTCTTCAACCCCTAAGCTACAGGTCATTGGCACAGTAAGTAGTCTCACAACACCAGGTTATACCATGGCTACACATCTTTGGAGACGAAGGGACAATTTAGCATGGCCAATCCACCCTAACCTACACATCTTTGGACACTAAGGGACAATTTAGCATGGCCAATCCACCCTAACCTACATATCTTTGGACACTAAGGGACAATTTAGCAAGGCCAATCCACCCTAACCTACAAACCTTTGGACACTAAGAGACAATTTAACATTTACAACAGGAATTTACAACAGATATCACTGTCAGTACAGGGCAGAAATTCAGAACAGATTACTTGAGTTTCTTTGGGACATTCTTTCCCCTCTCATTGCCCCAGAAGCTGTAAATCTCCATCCCACATACTCTCCCTCCATCCTCACTCTGCTGTATCTAATATTCACCCTCCCAATTCTTCTGGCTGATTGACAGCTTCCTGTCTTGGACACACAGAGAGGTGAAAATCTCCACGCAGACAGATATATGTCAATGTGAATAAAAATAAATGTGTTTTACGGATAGGATTGTCAGAGTTGGTTCAGATACAGGGGGGTTGTGATTGGTCCTGATGTTGAACTTGCTGCCTGTGAGGGTAGTCACAGTAAGAAGTCTCACACACCAGGTTAAAGTCCAACAGGTTTATTTGTCACAAAGGCCACTAGCTTTCGGAACTGTCTGTCGCTCCACATTGTGAGGGGAGTCGAGCAGAGGTGGTCAGTGATCTGTAAATCAGATTGGATGGTGCTGCAGGGTTACAGAATGGGAGCCATTCCAGACTGACAGAATTGATGGACAGAGAGTCAGCAGGGAGCACAGTTGTTCAGATGGACTCCCCCTGGGCTGTAATGATTCTGACTGCAATTTTCTAACCTCATTACAGCACTATATTACAAACTGAGGAAATAATCATCAATATACTTTAATCACAGAACCATCCAATATTGGTCACATATCCACACTGGTCATATTTCTGCCCTCGGAGTTTAAAACACAGCAAGAGGCCCTTCTGCCCACGGTCTTTGTGCTAGCTCTCAATCTGTTCTCATCCCACCTTCCACCACTCCACACATCGACCCCACTGTCCACCCACTCCACACATCGACCCCATTGTCCACCCACTCCACACATCGACCCCATTGTCCATCCACTCCACACATCGACCCCATTGTCCATCCACTCCACACATCGACCATATTGTCCGTCCACTCCATACATCGACCCCATTGTCCGTCCACTCCACACATCGACCCCCATTGTCCGTCCACTCCACACATCGACCCCCCATTATCCGTCCACTCCACGTATCGGCCGACAGCCGCAGCTCTCGTCCGCCATCTAGCGCCCATCGGCTGTACCGCGCTCCGCCATTGAAGCGGCTGCAGCTCTGCGCCTTCCCCGGACCGTGAGCATTCAGATTGGGGTCGGTGATGGGGTTGGGCTCGGGGTTGGGGGGTGTCTTCCCCGGGAGAGGGGGTTTCAGATTCGGGTGGGTGAGGGTGTTGGAGGGAGGGGGCCGAGTTGCCCAGCTGCCCCCCCGCCTCTCTCTCCCTCCCCCCGGCAGCAGCTCTCAGGTTGGGGTCGGTGACCAGTCTCTGAGCCCAAGGCGCAGAGCTGCTGCCGGAGCGCGGTACAGCCGATGGGCGCTAGATGGCGGACGAGAGCTGCGGCTGTCGGCCGATACGTGGAGTGGACGGACAACGGGGGTCGATGTGTGGAGTGGACGGACAATGGGGTCGATGTGTGGAGTGGACGGACAATCCAGCTGCTCAGAGGGTTCAATCATTCACAAAGATGTGTAGGTTAGGGGGGATTGGCCGGTGCTAAATTGTCCCTTAGTGTCCAAAGATGTGTAGGTTAGGGGAGATTGGCCATGCTAAATTGTCCCTTAGTGTCCAAAGATGTGCAGGTTAGGGTGGATTGGCTGTGCTAAATTGTCCCTTAGTGTCCAAAGATGTGCAGGTTAGGGTGGATTGGCCATGCTAAATTGTCCCTTAGTGTCCAAAGATGTGCAGGTTAGGTGGATTGGCCATGCTAAATTGTCCCTTAGTGTCCAAAGATGTGTAGGTTAGGGTGGATTGGCCATGCTAAATTGTCCCTTAGTGTCCAAAGATGTGTAGGTTAGGGTGGATTGGCCGTGCTAAATTGTCCCTTAGTGTCCAAAGATGTGCAGGTTAGGGTGGATTGGCTGTGCTAAATTGTCCCTTAGTGTCCAAAGATGTGTAGGTTAGGGTGGATTGGCCGTGCTAAATTGTCCCTTAGTGTCCAAAGATGTGCAGGTTAGGGTGGATTGGCTGTGCTAAATTGTCCCTTAGTGTCCAAAGATGTGCAGGTTAGGGTGGATTGGCCATGCTAAATTGTCCCTTAGTGTCCAAAGATGTGCAGGTTAGGTGGATTGGCCATGCTAAATTGCCCCTTAGTGTCCAAAGATGTGTAGGTTAGGGTGGATTGGCCATGCTAAATTGCCCCTTAGTGGCCAAAGATGTGTAGGTTAGGGTGGATTGGCCGTGCTAAATTGTCCCTTAGTGTCCAAAGATGTGTAGTTAGGGTGGATTGGCCATGCTAAATTGTCCCTTAGTGTCCAAAGATGTGTAGGTTAGGGTGGATTGGCCATGCTAAATTGCCCCTTAGTGTCCAAAGATGTGTAGGTTAGGGTGGATTGGCCATGCTAAATTGTCCCTTAGTGTCCAAAGATGTGTAGGTTAGGGTGGATTGGCCATGCTAAATTGTCCCTTAGTGTCCAAAGATGTGTAGGTTAGGGTGGATTGGCCATGCTAAATTGTCCCTTAGTGTCCAAAGATGTGTAGGTTAGGGTGGATTGGCCATGCTAAATTGTCCCTTAGTGTCCAAAGATGTGTAGGTTAGGGGGGGATTGGCCATGCTAAATTGTCCCTTAGTGTCCAAAGATGTGTAGGTTAGGGTGGATTGGCCGTGCTAAATTGCCCCTTAGTGTCCAAAGATGTGTAGGTTAGGGTGGATTGGCCATGCTAAATTGTCCCTTAGTGTCCAAAGATGTGTAGGTTAGGGGGGGATTGGCCATGCTAAATTGTCCCTTAGTGTCCAAAGATGTGTAGGTTAGGGTGGATTGGCCATGCTAAATTGTCCCTTAGTGTCCAAAGATGTGTAGGTTAGGGTGGATTGGCCATGCTAAATTGTCCCTTAGTGTCCAAAGATGTGTAGGTTAGGGGGGGATTGGCCATGCTAAATTGTCCCTTAGTGTCCAAAGATGTGTAGGTTAGGGTGGATTGGCCATGCTAAATTGTCCCTTAGTGTCCAAAGATGTGTAGGTTAGGGTGGATTGGCCATGCTAAATTGTCCCTTAGTGTCCAAAGATGTGTAGGTTAGGGGGGGATTGGCCATGCTAAATTGTCCCTTAGTGTCCAAAGATGTGTAGGTTAGGGTGGATTGGCCATGCTAAATTGTCCCTTAGTGTCCAAAGATGTGTAGGTTAGGGTGGATTGGCCATGCTAAATTGTCCCTTAGTGTCCAAAGATGTGTAGGTTAGGGGGGGATTGGCCATGCTAAATTGTCCCTTAGTGTCCAAAGATGTGTAGGTTAGGGTGGATTGGCCATGCTAAATTGTCCCTTAGTGTCCAAAGATGTGTAGGTTAGGGTGGATTGGCCATGCTAAATTGTCCCTTAGTGTCCAAAGATGTGTAGGTTAGGGTGGATTGGCCATGCTAAATTGTCCCTTAGTGTCCAAAGATGTGTAGGTTAGGGTGGATTGGCCGTGCTACATTGCCCCGTGGGGTCCAAAGATGTACAGGTGAGGGGGATTACATAGAACATAGAACATTACAGCGCAGAACAGGCCCTTCGGCCCACGATGTTGCGCCGACCAGTTACAAAAACAATGACCCACTAGCCTATACCAATCCCTTTTCGTCCATAAACCTATCCAGAGATCTCTTAAACGCCCCCAAACTAGACGCATTTACAACTGAGGGATTTAGGGTTGTTTTCGTTGGAAAGAAGGCGGCTAAGAGGGGATCTTATTGAAACATATAAGATGATTAGAGGTTTAGATAGGGTGGATAGTGATAGCCTTTTTCCTCGGATGGAGAAAGCTAGCACGAGGGGGCATGGCTTTAAATTAAGGGGGGGTAGCTACAGGACGGATGTCAGGGGTAGGTTCTTTACCCAGCGGGTGGTGAGGGATTGGAATGCCCTGCCTGCTGCAGTTGTAAATGCGTCTAGTTTGGGGGCGTTTAAGAGATCTCTGGATAGGTTTATGGACGAAAAGGGATTGGTATAGGCTAGTGGGTCATTGTTTTTGTAACTGGTCGGCGCAACATCGTGGGCCGAAGGGCTTGTTCTGCGCTGTAATGTTCTATGTTCTATGTTCTATATCACAAAAAGCAGAAGCCCCAGTACAGAGCCCTGTGGAACACCAGTAGTCACAGACCTCCAATCAGAAAAAAAAATACCCCTCCACTGCTACTCTCTGTCTTCTATGGCCAAGCCAGTTCTATATCCATCTAGCTAGTTCACCTTTGATCCCGTGAGGTTTAACCTTTTGCACCAGCCTGCCATGAGGGGCCTTGACAAATGCTTTACTAAAATCCATATAGACGAAACCCACAGCCCTTCGTTTGTTAATCATTTTTGTCACCTCCTCAAAAAACTCAATCGAATTTGTGAGGCATGTCCTCGCTCATACAAAACCATGTTGTCTATCGCTAATGAGACTATTCAGTTCTAAATGTGTATAGATCCTATCTCTAAGAACCTTCTCCAACAATTTTCCTATCACAGACGTCAAGCTCACTGGCCTAAAAATTCCCGGGTTATCCTTGCTACGCTTCTTAACTAACGGGACCACATTCGCTGTCCTGCAATCCCCTGGGACCTCACCTGTGTCCAATGCGGAAATAAAGATATTTGTTAGAGGCTCAGCAATTCAATATCTTGTCTCTCAGTAATCTCGGACAAATGTCATCTGGCACTGAGGATTTGTCTACCATCATGCTTCCTAAAACGCTTAACACTCCCTCCCTTATAATGGTGATTTGTTCTAACAGGTCTACACATCCCTCAGACACTACCAATCAACGTATCCCTCTCCTTTGTGAATACTGATGCAAAATATTCCTTTCGGATCTCACCTACTTCCTTGTATTCTAAGCATAATTCCCCTCCTTTGTTCTGGAGAGGTCCAACTCTTTGTCTGACAACCCTCTTGTCCTGAATGTATGTTTCAAATGCTTTGAGATTCTCCTTAATCCTGTCTGCCATGGACATTTTGTGACCCTTTTTGCCCTTCTAAATCCCTGTTTCAGTTCATTTCCACTTTCTCTGTATTCCTCCAGTGCTTCAGTTGTTTTAGTTGCCTGGACCTTATGTATGCCTCTCTTTTTCTGTCATTAAATCCACAATTTTTCTGGTCATCTGTGGTTTTCGGTTCCTACCTTTCCTGTCCTTCCTTTTTATAGGCACACATCAACTGCTCCTTAAAACACTACCATATTCCAGATGTGGATTTACCCTCGAACAGCCTCTCCCAATTAACAGCCAACAAATCCTGCCCAATCCGGCAGTCGTTAGTCTTCCCCAATTCAACAGCTTACCCAAAGGACAACATTCATCCTTTTCCATGATTATCCGAACGTTTACAGAATTGTGGTCACTGTTCGCCACGTTCTCCCACAAAAATTTGATGATCTGACCCGGCTCGTTCCCCAGTACTAGGTCCAGTTTAGCCCCCCTCTCTAGTTGGGCTATCAACATATTGTTCCAAAAAAGCTTCCTGGACATATTTTACGAATTTCTCCCCATTTGGACCCCCCCGCCCTAAGGGATTTCCAGTCGATGTGAGAGAAATTAAAGTCTCCCATTACAACAAATCTATTTTTTCCACACTTGTGCAGAATCTCCTTAATTATTCATTCTTCAACTTCTCATGGGCTGTTGGGAGGCCTGTAGTACACCGCCAGCATTGTAACTGCACCCTTCCTGTTTCTGAGCTCTATCCACAGTATCTTGTTGCATGATCTTTCCAAATTATCCATCCCCTGTACCACTGTAATGTGCTCCCTAACCAGTATTGCTACTCCCATCTCTTCTAGTCCCTCCTCCGTCTCGCCTAAAATACTTATATCCCAAAATATTCAGCTGCCAGTCCTGTCCTTCTTTTAACCAAGTCTCTATCACTGAATCTACATCCAAGTTCTGCGCATACATTAAGGTTCTAAGTTCATCTATCTTGCCTGTTACGCTCCTTGCGTTTAAGCAGATGCATTCCATTCCTCCAGACCCACTGAGTTCATCCTCTCTAGCTTGCTCTTCTTCTTAAGTACCCTTGTCTTTGCCCCATGCTCGTCCCCAGTCTCTACGATTCCCATTCCCTGCCACATTAGTTTAAACCCACCTGAACCACACCAGCAAACCTCCCAGCCAGGACACTGGTGTCCCTCCAGTTCAGGTGCAACCCATCCTTCTTGTACAGGTCCCATCCTCCCTGGAAATGTTTCCAGTGATCCACGAAGCTGAAACCCTCCCTTCTGCACCAGTTCTTTTGCCACATGTTCAGCTGCACGTCACGGGAAGGAATCCAGAGATTGCTACTCTAGAGGTCCTGTTTATTCGCCTTTGACCTACCTCTGTAAATTTCTCTCCAAGGACATCCCTGCTCGTTCTCCTACATCATTTGCTCCGCTGTGGACAATGACGTCTGGCTGATTACCCTCCTCGTTTAGGATGTTTTCTATCCGCTCAGAAACATACAGGAGCATGGCACCAGAAAGGCAGGCTGGAGTCGCATTCGCAACCACAGAACCACCTGTCTGTGCCTCTAACTATTGAGTCCCACAGTAATATGGTTCTCCTATTCTCCCTCTTCTCCTTCTGAGCCACAGAGCCCGACTCCATGCGAGAGATCTGGTGACCATAGCTTACCCATGGAAGGTCATCTCCCATCCCCGCACAGTATCCAAAACGACATGTTTATTTTGTAGGTGAACAACCACGGGGATCCCTGCACTGACTGCTTCCTCCCCTCCCCTCTCCTGACTGTCACCCAGCTAGCTTCATTTTTAGGTGTTACCACTTCCCGATAACTGTTATCTATCACCCCCTCTGCCTCGCGATTAATCCAAAGTTCATCCAGGTCCAGTTCCAATTCCCTAAGGCGGTGTTTGAGGAGCTGGAGGTGGGTGCACCTCCCGCAGGTGAAGTCACCAGGGTCACTAATGGTGTCCCTTATCTCCACATCCTGCTGGAGGAGCAGTGAACTGCCCAAAGTGCCATCCTCTCCACCCAAACTCACAACAAGAAGAGTTAGAAAAAGAAAAAGAAAGGAAAATCTGACCTTTTCTCAACACCGAGTGTTTGTTTTAGGTTGGAGGAGGAGGGAGGCTGGGAGACAGTCCGTGTTCAGTGTCTCGGGTTTCCTCACCGTTCAAATTTTGGGTAAAACAAAATTACCCAGGTCTCCCCAAGACGGATTTCCGGTTTCCTGCTGCTCTGAAACAAAAGCTCTGAAAAACCAAGTTAACATCGAAAACTCAGCTTACCTTCCAGCTCTCTTCTCCATAATCGCTCCCTCTCTGCCTGCTCCTCAGGAAGAATGTGCAGACTCTGCACAGACAATGACCCAAGCCAGGAATTGAACCTAGGTATCTGACGTTATGAGGCAGCAGTGCTAAGCACTGTGGCATCTCGTCTATAGTGATACTTTTGGGTAAAGACATTCCAGAAGTACCTGCATGTGAGGCAGCCACATTGGAGCGGCAGAGAGCAGCTGATTGTGGAAGAGGACATTCTCCTAATGGGGTTCTAGAGTGTCATCCTGAGCCAGCTTCACCATCCCATCTTGGCTGAATTTTACTATGGCCACCCAGGAGTGACAAACTGAAAATCCTTCAAAGTTGCCATGTGTGGTGGCTAGGTGTGGATACAGATTATTGCTTGTGGATCAGTGTTGACAATATCAATAAGGGCCGAACGATTACCAGTCACTGCACTTCACACTTGAGAATGACCAGGCTGGCCACAGACGTGGCTGCACATGGACCATTCAAGGGGTCAATATTCCTGATAATGGTAGATGCTGATTCAATGGCCATACACAGGGTGAGTAAATCAAACACAAGGACAAGAGTGGAGAAACTTCAAGCCTCTTTCTTCACACCCGGCATCCGACAGGTGTTGGTTTCTGAAAATGGGCCACCCTTCATCAGCCAGGAATTTGTGCATTAGATGAAGTTAAACAGAATTTGGCACGTTAGGACAGAGCCATATTACCCATCATCCTACAGCCTGGGAGAGACAGCGGCCCACAGTAAAAGCAGGTTCAAAAACAAAGGAAAAGCCCACAGCCTCCTTGGACTCCAAACCATCCAGATTCATCTCCAATTACCGGAAGACACCGCCCTACCCCACCCCCCTCATTCAACGACCGAAATAGCCCCAGCAGAGTTGCTCATGGGAAGATGACTCCGCCCAAGGTTGAATCTGTTCTTCCCGAGGATGGGAGGTTGGCAAGGCATCAAGACATCCAGTGCTGATCCTACCAGCCGGGAGAGGCACTTAAAATCAGTTGATAGGTTATTAGTAAATAACCACATGGATCCAGTGTCATGATTATGAAGTGCGTTCGAGTCCGGAACATGGTCAGTTCCATATCAAGTCCGCTTGGGAGATACCCAATCATTTCCAAGCCATGAAGTCCCAAGCCGTGCCTGACAAATCAATTTCCAGCACACCAGGATCCTTGGAAGGAATTCCAAGCACTCCAGCTACGGCTCTGCATCTCCGCAGTGGGAATCTCGGAGGCTGAAATGTACACAGCGGTCTTAAAACTCTCAACCACATTGTCTCCCGATAAAGGGAACTCGGGACACAACATTCATGGTGGAAGAGATGAGCTCCACTCACTTCCAAGGCTGAGCAGGAGGAACCAGAGCCAGCATTGAAACTCCAAAGAAAAGGCTTCCAAGGGGCTCACCCCTCGGCGGTTACTCAGACCTAGAGAGGGAGGGGTACAATGACTTCAAACAGGTTCGTGAGTTGGATATGCGCAAATATAAACTACCAAACTGACGCCTGTTGACTCTGCCCCACTTAGGGAACTCTACAGAGTGCAAGCTGCAGAGAGTGAAGGACTGAGAGTTTGGGTAAGTGTGGGAGTTTAGGGAAGTAGGTGGAGATGTGTTGCCTTATCTTCTGTCCCTTACTATGCCATCTCTTCCGAACAGATCCAGCGTGGGCAGGTATCAGCCAGACATTACAGTTCAGAAAGTGACATGGGACCAATGGAAGCAGCTGATTGGTGAGTAAGTTTTTGGAAGGAACACTGACAGAACATTGAGTATCTCCTGCTGACGTCATACCTTCTGGAAGGGCTCCCTATATTGATAAAGTTCCGGGTGGCACGGTAGCACTACTGCTTCACAGCTCCAGGGTCCTGGGTTCAATTCCTGGCTCGGGTCACTGTCTGTGTGGAGTTTGTACATTCTCCTCGTGTCCGCGTGGGTTTCCTCTGGGTAAGAAGAATTGTTTGATAGAAGGAGTACAGTGGATGTTTACCAGGCTGATTGCTGGAATGGTAAGTCTGTGATGTGAAGAGAGACTCAGCCTGTTAGGGCTTTATTGATTGGAGTTTATTAGGGTGACACATATAATACTGGAACAGTTTTAGATCGGGTAGATTCGGAAAGAATGTCTCCGATGCTCAGGACTGGGGGACATAGTTTCAGGATAAACATCATCCACATTACAGGAAGGATGTAGAGGCTTTGGAGAGGGTGCAGAGGAGGTTTACCAGGATGTTGCCTGGTATGGAGGGGAGATCCTATGAGGAGAGACTGAGAGATTTGGGGTTGTTTTCGCTGGAAAGAAGGTGGCTAAGAGGGGACCTTATTGAAACATATAAGATGATTAGAGGTTTAGACAGGGTGGATAGTGATAGCCTTTTTCCTAGGATGGAGAAAGCTAGCACGAGGGGGCACGGCTTTAAATTAAGGGGGGGTAGTTATAGGACTGATGTCAGGGGTAGGTTCTTTACCCAGAGGGTGGTGAGGGACTGGAATGCCCTGCCAGCTGCAGTTGTAAATGCGCCTAGTTTGGGGGCATTTAAGAGATCTGTGGATAGGTTTATGGACGAAATGGGATTGGTTTAGATTAGTGGGTTAGTGTTGTTTTTTTTTTAAAAAGCTGGTCGGCGCAACATCGTGGGCCGAAGGGCCTGTTCTGCGCTGTAATGTTCTATGTTCTATCAACCTTTTAGAACAGAGGTGAGGAGACATTTCTTCACCCAGATAATCTTTGGACTTCACGACTATCGAAAGTAGCTAAGGCCAAAGTCTTTAGTGATTTCAAAAAGAAATTACATCTAGCTCTTGCGGCTAAAGTAATCACGGGAGGAAGGGATGATCAGAATATTGAATTTGATGATCAGACATGATCAAAATGAATGTCGGAGCAGGTTCGAAAGTTCGAACAGCCTGCTCCTGCTTTTCCTATATTTCAATGCTTCTAAGATTGTGAATCTGATTGGGCCTGAACGTGGTGCAGGTCTGAACCTGAAAATGTTGATTGTTTGGACATGTTGGCTGAGCGATTTTGGTGCGGATATGTATCTGGAGATGTTTTGAACATAGAACATAGAACATTACAGCGCAGAACAGGCCCTTCGGCCCACGATGTTGCGCCGACCAGTTACAAAAACAATGACCCACTAGCCTATACCAATCCCTTTTCGTCCATTTTTTATGGGTATTCCCCTAACCTGTACCTGATCGGACTCACGTGGTTGGGGCGGGATCTCAGTCCGGCCCTGCTTCCCTCCACTGGACTTCGTCACCCTCCAGTTCCTCTTCATTCCAGCCCCGCCTCCCGCGCTCCAGCCCCGCCTCCCGCGCTCCAGCCCCGCCTCCAGCGCTCCAGCCCCGCCTCCTGCGCTCCAGCTCCGCACCCCGCGAACCAGCCCCGCCCTCTCCCGCGCTCCAGCCCCGCCCTCTCCCGCGCTCCAGCCCCGCCTCCCGCGCTCCAGCCCCGCCCTCTCCCGCGCTCCAGCCACGCCTCCCACGCTCCAGCCCCGCCGCTTCCGCTCTTGCCCCGCCCTCCCCGCGCTCCAGCCCCGCCCCAATGTCACTGCCCTCCAGCTCCGGACACCCGCGCTCCAGCCCCGCCCTTTTCTGCGCTCCAGCTCCGCCCCCCCCGCGCTCCAATGCTGCCCACCGCGCTGAGCTCCGCCCCGCGCTACAACACCGCCCCTGCGCTCCAGCCCCGCCCCCCCGCGCTCCAGCTCCGCCCTCTGCCGCGCTCGAGCCCCGCCTCCTCTGCTCGAGCCCCGCCTCCTCTGCTCCAGCCCCGCCCTCTGCGCTCCCTTCCCTCCCCGCCCCGCAGCCCCCTCCCCGCGGCCCTCCAGCACAGCCCCCTGAGATCGAGCTCCGCCCTCCTCCCTCCAACACCGCCCTCCCGGCCTCCCTCCCAACCTCCCCCAACATCACTCCGGCCGCACGCCCAACGTCCCAGCCCCGCCCCCCCCGTTCTCCAAGCCGCTCCCGGGCTCCAGCCCCGCCCACACACAGTTTTCCCGCCCTTTTCCGCCGCTCGCGCTTTGACCGTTAGAGAGGGAGAGAGAGATAGTGAGGGAGAGATAGTGAGGGAGAGATAGTGAGGGAGAGAGAGTGAGGGATAGTGAGGGAGATAGTGAGGGAGAGGGAAATAGTGAGGGAGAGAGATAGTGAGGGAGATAGAGATAGTGAGGGAGAGGGAAATAGTGAGGGAGAGAGATAGTGAGGGAGAGGGAAATAGTGAGGGAGAGAGATAGTGAGGGAGATAGAGATAGTGAGGGAGAGGGAAATAGTGAGGGAGAGAGATAGTGAGGGAGATAGAGATAGTGAGGGAGAGGGAAATAGTGAGGGAGAGAGATAGTGAGGGAGAGAGATAATGAGGGAGAGAGTTAATGAGGGAGCAAGATAGTGAGGGAGAGAGATAGTGAGGGAGAGAGATAGTGAGGGAGAGAGAGATAGGGAGGGAGAGAGAGATAGGGAGGGAGAGAGATAGTGAGGGAGAGAGATAGTGAGGGAGAGAGAGATAGTGAGGGAGAGAGAGATAGTGAGGGAGAGAGATAGTGAGGGAGAGAGTTAATGAGGGAGCAAGATAGTGAGGGAGAGAGATAGTGAGGGAGAGAGAGATAGTGAGGGGGAGAGAAAGAGATAGTGAGGGAGAGAGTTAGAACGAGAGAGATAATGAGGGAAAGACAGATAGTGAGGAAGAGAAACATAGGGAGAGAGATAGTGGGAGAGAGACACGGAGGGAGAGACAGTGAGGGAGGGAGAGAGTGAGGGAAGGAGAGATAGTGGGAGAGAGATAGGGAGGGAAGGATAGTGAGGGAGGGAGAGAGATAGTGAGGGAGTGAGATAGTGAGGGAGTGAGATAGTGAGGGAGTGAGATAGTGAGGGAGATCGTGGGGGGAGAGAGATCATGAGGGAGAGATCGTGAGGGAGGGAGAGATTGTGAGAGAGGGAGAGATTGTGAGGGACAGAGATAGTGAGGGACAGGGGGAGTGACAACAGACAGTGACGACAGAGGTACTGAGTGATGAGGTAGTGAGGGACGACAGAGGGATGGGGAGTAAGGGACAGGGAGCGAGCGACAAGGGGAGCAAGGGACAGGGAGTGAAGGACAGTGCTATCTGAAGGACTGGGGAATTGAGGGAGGTACAGAGGGAGGTGAGGGACAGAGGGAGATGTCGGACTCCGTGTGTCGATCAGCAATGTAATTTATCCAGCAGAGAGATGTCACGTGCTGCATTTGGAGATGGGAAGCTTATCGTAGGCCGGTGAGAAAGAGCTGTTCCCTTCTTCATGTGTCGTTATGAAATGCCACAGCCTGAGTCTTAACTTTGTTTAGAAAAGTGAATGATGGCAGTGTCGAGATTCGACAAGGCGAGCGAACATTCAACAGTGTGACTGGCAGTCTGTTACTGCTGACAAATGGCAAGAGAAAGAGTGGGGTTGCCAAAGTGGAAATGTCGTCATGTACTTTAACCACTGGATAAAGTGCCACAATACATCAATCAGCATTCTCATTGAGCAGAGAAATCCAAGGTGACAGGGACTGGGAGCTGAATGTCCAGGGATATCAAGTGTTTAGGAAGGATAGGCAGGAGGGAAAAGGGGGGGGTGTAGCTCTGCTGATTAAGGATAGCATCAGGGTGGTAGCAAGGGATGATATTGGAGCCAAGGAGCAGAAAGCGGAATCGTTGTGGGTAGAGATTAGTAACAGCAAAGGGAGGAAGACACTGGTAGGTGTCGTCTATAGGCCCCCGAATAATGATCTGGAGGTGGGGCGGGCTGTTAACGCGCAAGTAAGTGCGGCGTGCAGGAATGGGACGGCCGTAGTTATGGGGGATTTCAATCTACATATAGATTGGTCGACCCATGTTGGACGCGGGGGGCTCGAGGAAGAGTTCTTGGAATGCTGCCGGGATAGTTTCCTCAAACAGTGTGTGTTGGAGCTGACGAGAGAGCGAGCTATCTTGGATCTGGTGCTATGTAATGAAGCGGGTAGAATTAGGGACCTTGCGGTGAAGGATCCTCTTGGGGAGAGTGATCATTGTATGGCGGAGTTTCTGGTACAGATGGAGGAGGAGAAAGTGGGTTCCCGGACACGCGTCCTTTGTTTGAATAGAGGGGAGTACAGTAGGATGAGAGAAGAATTGGCGAATGTGGAATGGGGGAGCGCGTTGGAGGGAGGGTCTGTTGAGAAGCAGTGGAGGATCTTTAAGGAGATCTTTCTTGGTGCTCAGCAGAAATTTATTCCAATGGTCAAAAAGGATAGTAGGAGGAGAGGTAATAAGCCATGGATAACAAAGGAGGTGAAGGAAAGTGTTAAACTAAAAGCGGAGGAATTTAGAGTAGCTAAGAGTAGTGGGCGAGAAGAGGATTGGGAGAGGTTTAAATGTCAACAAAGATTGACAAAGAAGTTGATAAAGGAGGGTAGGAGAAACTATGAAGCTGGGCTAGCACTTAATATAAAAAAGGATAGCAAGAGTTTTTATAAATATATAAAAAGGAAGAGGCTGGCTAGGGTGAATGTTGGTCCTTTAGAGGATGAGAAAGGGGACCTAGTGGTAGGGGATGGGGATATGGCTGAGGTCCTGAATAACTTTTTTGTTTCTGTCTTCACGGAGGAGGACGTGAATAATTTGCCGGGTGTTAGAGATGGAAAGGTGGTAGGACTGGAGGGTCTTAATGACATTACTGTTACTAGAGAGGTGGTGCTCGACAGACTGGAGGGACTGATTGTGGACAAGTCGCCAGGACCGGATGGAATGCATCCGAGGGTTCTGAAAGAAATGGCGGAGGTGATAGTGGATGCCTTGGTGGTTGTTTTCCAGACGTCGCTGGATTCCGGGGAAGTGCCGGAAGATTGGATGGCGGCTAATGTTACGCTGTTGTGTAAGAAGGGTGCCAGGCAAAAGGCAGGGAATTATAGGCCGGTTAGTTTAACGTCTGTTGTAGGTAAAATGTTAGAATCTGTCATTAAGGAGCAAATAGCGAGGCATCTTGAAGGGAATTGCTTGATAGAGCAGACGCAGCACGGTTTCGTTAAAGGGAAGTCGTGTCTGACAAATTTACTGGAGTTCTATGAGGATGTGTCTAGGGCGGTGGATAGAGGAGAGCCGGTGGATGTGGTCTTTCTGGATTTTCAGAAGGCGTTTGACAAGGTACCTCACAAGAGGTTATTGCAGAAGGTCAGGGGACAGGGAGTTGGGGGTAGGGTGTTAGCGTGGATAGAGGATTGGTTGTCAAATAGGAGGCAGAAGTGGGGGTCAATGGGTGCTATTCGGATTGGTGGATGGTGACTAGTGGAGTGCCTCAGGGGTCGGTGCTGGGGCCTCAGCTATTTACCATTTATATAGATGATCTGGAGGAGGGAACCGAGTGTAGGGTGTCGAAATTTGCTGATGACACCAAGATTGGAGGAAAGGCAAATTGTGCAGTGGGTGTGGAGAGTCTACAGAAGGATCTAGATAGGCTGGGCAAATGGGCCAAGAACTGGCAAATGGAATTTAATGTTGGCAAGTGCGAGGTGGTCCACTTTGGTAGGAAGAATGGTAGGAAGGATTATCACTTACGTGGCGAAAAACTGCAGCAGGCGACGGTGCAGAGGGACCTTGGGGTCCTTGTGCATGAGTCGCAAAAACCCAGCTTGCAGGTGCAGCAAGTGGTCAGGAAGGCAAATGGGATGCTGGCCTTCATAGCGAGGGGGATTGAATATAAAAGTAGGGAGGTCTTGCTGCGGCTGTATAGGGCATTGGTGAGGCCGCAGCTGGAGTACTGTGTGCAGTTTTGGTCGC
Source organism: Carcharhinus amblyrhynchos (assembly GCF_965287045.1). NCBI lineage: Eukaryota > Metazoa > Chordata > Chondrichthyes > Carcharhiniformes > Carcharhinidae > Carcharhinus > Carcharhinus amblyrhynchos. The sequence continues at coordinate 185,995 of NW_027649989.1, forward strand.
CGCACTTACGCAAGGATATTTTGGCCTTGGAGGGAGTGCAGAGGAGGTTTACTCGGCTGATGCCGGAGTTGAGGGGGTTGAGCTATGAGGAGAGGCTGAATAAACTAGGCTTGTACTCATTAGAGTTTAGAAGAATGAGGGGAGATCTCATTGAGACGTATAAGATGATGAATGGGATGGATAGGACAGAGGTGGAGAGGCTGTTCCCGCTCAGAAAGGATAATAGGACTAGGGGACACAGCCTCAAGATAAAGGGGAGGCAGTTTAGAACGGAGTTGAGGAGGAACTTCTTCACTCAAAGGGTGGTGAATCTCTGGAATTCTCTGCCTGTTGAAGTGGTGGAGGCTACCTCGCTAAATATTTTTAAGACGCGGGTTGATGGGTTTTTGATAAGAGAGGGGATTAAGGATTATGGGGAGAGGGCGGGAATGTGGAACTGAGCCACGACAGATCAGCCATGATCTTATTGAATGGCGGGGCAGGCTCGAAGGACTAGATGGCCTACTCCTGCTCCTATTTCTTATGTTCTTATGTTATATTCAATCCATGACTTCTCTCCCTCCATCATTTCCACCCATTAAAAAAGCGGGCAGAAAATTACCGCCTCCCTCACTGGCTCGATGCCCACCCCATCCTACTGTGTGTGTGCATTAGCCTATAACCAGATCATCCTCTGGGCTTTTGACCAATAAAATTGAAGGAAAAAATTGGCAGGATTTCTCTGCTCAATGAAAATGTTGATTGATACAGAACGGCACTTTATCCATTGGTTAAATTACCTGACGACATGTCCATTTTGGCAAGAATCCGATATTACGCATGCTTCTGTACAGCAAAGTGCCCGAGCAGATGTCCACCGGGAACGCAGGCCTGTCCTCACATGAGGGAACTGTAGATCACAGCATTGAAACCCTACAAACCTGATCATGTATTAGATAACTCCAATCCTCTACAGCCCATTCCTGCAGAAGGACCCTTTTCTGAGGGAGCGCAGCACTGTTGGAGGGTCAGTGCTGTCCTTTGTGTGTGTGTGTGTGAGTGTGTGTGTTCAGGTTGGTATATTGGTGGGAGGAGGGAGGATTAAGAAGGGATAAATAGTTACACTGCCGGATTACAATTGTGTGTAAACCAGGACTCCCTCTGCACCGACCCTCCCACAGTGCGGCGCTCCCTCAGCACTGACCCTCCCACAGTGTGGCGCTCCCTCAGCACCGACCCTCCCACAGTGCGGCGCTCCCTCAGCACTGACCCTCCCACAGTGCGGCGCTCCCTCAGCACCGACCCTCCCACAGTGCGGCGCTCCCTCAGCACTGACCCTCCCACAGTGCAGCGCTTCCTCAGCACCGACCCTCCCACAGTGCGGCGCTCCCTCAGCACTGACCCTCCCACAGTGCGGCGCCCCCTCAGCAGCGACCCTCCCACAGTGCGGCGCTCCCTCAGCACTGACCCTCCCTCAGTGCGGGACTCCCTCAGCACTGACCCTCCCACAGTGCGGCACTCCCTCAGCACTGACCCTCCCACAGTGCGGCGCTCCCTCAGCACTGACCCTCCCACAGTGCGGGACTCCCTCAGCACCGACCCTCCCACAGTGCAGCGCTCCCTCAGCACTGACCCTCCCACAGTGCGGGACTCCCTCAGCACCGACCCTAGCACAGTGAGGCAGAGCAAGAGCTCGTAGTACTGTAGCTGACGTGTTCACAGGAATGTGTCCATTTAATTTTCTTAGTGCATATAGATTTCAATAGTAACTACTATACTGTCATATTATATCGTCTATCAGCTTTGCTTTTTTCCAAGTCTGGTTTCAGAATAAACTAATAATTCTGTTTGTTATTGAAGAAACATGGACATTGAGCAGCCTGAGATTCATGGTAACGGCACAGCTTTGGCTGTGTAGCTTGCCAGGGAAGTCATTTCAACGTACAGCACAGGCTTGGAGGGCTGAAGGGCCTGTTCCTGTGTGTACCGTTCTTTGTTGTGGCCCACGGAGCAGCGCCGCTAGCAACAAAGCAGTGAGCCCCTCCCATCTCAGTTGTAACACCCTTCGTTTCCCACATCACAAAATATGACTCCTGCTCTGCCAAGACATTGTTTGCTGGAGCAGATGAGTGAAGGAGCAGAGAGACAGATAAAAAATTACCTGTTAAAAACCTGTTTAAATAAGTTTAAAGCACTTTCATAGTAAGAACTTACCTTGTAGAACTGCTTAAATCATTTAAAAGCATTTTTGCGGGCTTTTTGCATCTACCACTTTAAGAATTCTGAGGGAGTGGATAGCAGGGAGTTGTCGGGGAGCAGGCTTTAAAACAGCGCCAGGTTTAAAAGGAGGCCTGGTGTAGACAGCAGGCAGCGTCGGAGCGGGCAGCGGAGTGAGAGGGAAGCAGAGTGAGCTACTAGGGCTTAGGAGCAAAAGGGCTGGGGAGAAAAAGGGCCAGGTAAATTCGTGTTGAAATTTTCAATATTACTACAGTGATGTGTTGTTTCTGTATGATGTGGGAGCTGGTGGACCCCAGGGTCCTTCCCAGTGACCATGTCTGCAGTAAGTGCAGGTTGCTGGAGAAGCTCCAGCTCAAGGTAGATGAACTGGCCTCTGAGCTACAGACACTGAGGCTCATCAGGGGGAGAGAGGGTGCCATTGTCAATGGGGTGCAAGTGACATCCACCCCCCCTAGACTGGCTAACTCTAAGGGTCAGGAACAAGAGGGGGCTGCCGAGAGGAGGAAGAGGGTGGGGAGCGGAGGAAGGAGGGTGGGGAGCAGAGGAAGGAGGGTGGGGAGCAGAGGAAGGAGGGTGGGGAGCAGAGGAAGGAGGGTGGGGAGCAGAGGAAGGAGGGTGGGGAGCGGATGCCTCAGCCTCTCAATCTGCATAACAGGTTTGAGGTTCTTGCTTCCAGTCTGGATGAGAACGAGGGAGGTGAGGTTGGTGAGCAAACTGCACGCAGTACAGTGATGCAGACGCAGGACATAGGCAAAGAGCAGGTGAAAAGGAACGTAGTAGTAATTGGGGATAGTGGGGTGAAGGGTATTGACACTGTCCTTTGTCACAATGACAAAGTGCACAGAAGGGTGTGTTGTCTGCCTGGTGCTCGGGTCCGGGATGTCACATCTGGGCTGCAGAGGAACCTGGAGTGGGAGGGTGAGAATCTGGTCGTTGTGGTACATGTGGGTGCCAACGACGTAGGCAAAATGCGAACTGAGGATCTGGGGAGGGAGTATGAAAAGCTGGGAATGGAATTAAAAAGTAGAACCGACAAGGTGGTTATCTCTGGGCTACTGCCTGAACCGAGTGCAGACAGGCGTAAGGTAGATAAGATTAAAGAAGTGAATGGGTGGCTCAGGGATTGGTGTGGGAGGAATGGGTTTGAATTTATGGGGCATTGGCATCAGTATTGGGGTAGGTGGGACCTGTTCAGGTGGGATGGGGTTGGTCTGAACCGTGCTGGGACCAGAGTCTGGCGAATCGTGTAAATAGGACTGTAGACAGGGCTTTAAACTAATTAGGGGGGGAGGGTGCGAGGGTAGGTGACATTACGGGGTCTAAAGTTAAGGAGAGGGTACAGGTTAGGGAAGAGGCCGAGGATGTCCCAATAATAAATGGAGTAGGGGGCGTGAGTATGGTTGGTGGCATTCTGACAAATAGGGTCCAGGTGAAGGCTGGGATGAAGGCACTTTATCTGAATGCACGAAGCATTCGGAATAAAGTGGATGAGCTGGTGGCGCAGATCGGCACAAATGGATATGATCTGGTGGCCATTACAGAGACGTGGCTGCAGGGTGACAGGGACTGGGAGCTGAATGTACAGGGCTATCAAGTGTTTAGGAAGGATAGGCAGGAGGAAAAAGGGAGGGAGCGTAGCTCTGCTGATTAAGGATAGCATCAGGGTGGTAGCAAGGGATGATATAGGAACCAAAGAGCAGAAAGTGGAATCGTTGTGGGTGGAGATTAAGAACAGCAAAGGGAGGAAGACGCTGGTGGGTGTCTTCTATAGGCCCCCAAATAATGATCTGGAGGTGGGGCGGGCTGTTAACGCGCAAATAAGTGCGGCGTGCAGGAATGGGACGGCCGTAGTTATGGGGGATTTCAATCTGCGTATTGATTGGTCGACCCATGTTGGACGCGGGGGGCTCGAGGAAGAGTTCTTGGAATGCTGCCGGGATAGTTTCCTGGAACAGTGTGTGTTGGAGCCGACGAGGGAGCGAGCTATCTTGGATCTGGTGCTATGTAATGAAGCGGGTAGAATTAGGGACCTTGTGGTGAAGGATCCTCTTGGGGAGAGTGATCATTGTATGGCGGAGTTTCTGGTGCAGATGGAGGAGGAGAAAGTGGGTTCCCAGACACGCGTCCTTTGTTTGAATAGAGGGGAGTACGGTAGGATGAGAGAAGAATTGGCGAATGTGGACTGGGGGAGCGCGTTAGAGGGAGGGTCTGTTGAGAAGCAGTGGAGGATCTTTAAGGAGATCTTTCTTGGTGCTCAGCAGAAATTTATTCCGATGGTCAAAAAGGATAGTAGGAGGAGAGGTAATAAGCCATGGATAACAAAGGAGGTGAAGGAAAGTGTTAAACTAAAAGCGGAGGAATTTAGAGTAGCTAAGAGTAGTGGGCGAGAAGAGGATTGGGAGAGGTTTAAATGTCAACAAAGATTGACAAAGAAGTTGATAAAGGAGGGTAGGAGAAACTATGAAGCTGGGCTAGCGCTTAATATAAAAAAGGATAGCAAGAGTTTTTATAAATATATAAAAAGGAAGAGGCTGGCTAGGGTGAATGTTGGTCCTTTAGAGGATGAGAAAGGGGACCTAGTGGTAGGGGATGGGGATATGGCTAAGGTATTGAATAACTTTTTTGTTTCTGTCTTCACGGAGGAGGACTTGAATAATTTGCCGGGTGTTAGCGATGGAAAGGTGGTAGGGCTGGAGGGTCTTAATGACATTACTGTTACTAGAGAGGCGGTGCTCAACAGACTGGAGGGGCTGATTGTGGACAAGTCCCCAGGACCGGATGGAATGCATCCGAGGGTTCTGAAAGAAATGGCAGAGGTGATAGTGGATGCCTTGGTGGTTATTTTCCAGACGTCGCTGGATTCCGGGGAAGTGCCGGATGATTGGAAAACGGCTAATGTTACGCCGTTGTTCAAGAAGGGTGCCAGGCAAAAGGCGGGGAATTATAGGCCGGTTAGTTTAACGTCTGTGGTAGGTAAAATGTTAGAATCTGTCATTAAGGAGGAAATTGCGAGGCATCTTGAAGGGAATTGCTTGATAGACCAGACACAGCACGGTTTCATTAAAGGGAAGTCGTGTCTGACAAATTTACTGGAGTTCTATGAGGATGTGTCTAGGGCGGTGGATAGAGGAGAGCCGGTGGATGTGGTCTTTCTAGATTTTCAGAAGGCGTTTGACAAAGTACCTCACAAGAGGTTATTGCAGAAGGTCGAGGGACATGGAGTTGGGGGTAGGGTGTTAGCGTGGATGGAGGATTGGTTGTCAAATAGGAGGCAGAGAGTGGGGATCAACGGGTGCTTTTCGGATTGGCGGATGGTGACTAGTGGAGTGCCCCAGGGGTCTGTGCTGGGGCCTCAGCTTTTTACCATTTATATAGATGATCTGGAGGAGGGAACCGAGTGTAGGGTGTCGAAATTTGCTGATGACACCAAGATTGGGGGAACGGCAAATTGTGCGGAGGGTGTGGAGAGTCTACAGAAGGATCTAGATAGGCTGGGCGAATGGGCCAGGAAATGGCAAATGGAATTTAATGTTGGCAAGTGTGAGGTGGTCCACTTTGGTAGGAAGAATGGTAGGAAGGACTATTACTTACGGGGCGAAAAACTGCAGCAGGCGACGGTGCAGAGGGACCTCGGGGTCCTTGTGCATGAGTCGCAAAAACCCAGCCTGCAGGTGGTCAGGAAGGCGAATGGGATGCTGGCCTTCATAGCGAAGGGGATTGAATATAAAAGTAGGGAGGTCTTGCTGCAGCTGTATAGGGCATTGGTGAGGCCGCAACTGGAGTACTGTGTGCAGTTTTGGGCGCCGCACCTGCGCAAAGATATTTTGGCCTTGGAGGGAGTGCAGAGGAGGTTTACTAGGCTGATACCGGAGTTGAGGGGGTTGAGCTATGAGGAGAGGCTGAATAAACTGGGCTTGTACTCGTTAGAGTTTAGAAGAATGAGGGGAGATCTCATTGAGACGTATAAGATGATGAATGGGATGGATAGAATAGAGGTGGAAAGACTCTTCCCGCTCAAAAAAGACAGTAGGACTAGGGGGCACAGCCTCATGATAAAAGGGGGGCGGTTTAGAACGGAGTTGAGGAGGAACTTCTTCACTCAAAGGGTGGTGAATCTCTGGAATTCTCTGCCCGTTGAAGTGGTGGAGGCTGCCTCGCTAAATATTTTTAAGACGTGGATTGATGGGTTTTTGATAAGAGAGGGGATTAAGGGTTATGGGGAGAGGGCGGGAAAGTGGAACTGAGCAGCGACAGATCAGCCATGATCTTATTGAATGGCGGGGCAGGCTCGAAGGGCTAGATGGCCTACTCCTGCTCCTATTTCTCATGTTCTTATGTAAGACTGTATAAACTTACAAAGGGTGGTGAATGTAACCCAACCCATCACGCAAACCAGCCTCCCATCCATTGACTCTGTCTACACTTCCCGCTGCCTCGGGGAAAAGTAGCCGACATAATCAAGGACCCCCCACGTGCACCCCGGACATTCTCTCTTCTTCCGTCGGGAAAAAGATACAAAAGTCTGAGGTCACGTATTGACCGACTCAAGAACAGCTTGTTCTCTGCTGCTGTCAGACTTTTGAATGGACCTACCTCGCATTAAGCTGATCTTTCTCTACACCCTCACTGTGACTGTAACACTACATTCTGCATTCTCTCCTTTCCTTCTCTATGAACGGTATGCTATGTCTGTGTAGCAAGCAAGAAACAAAACTTTTCACTGTATCCCGATACACGTGACAATAATAAATCAAATCAAATCAAAATCATTGACGGAGTTTTTTCAAATGCAGAGAACCCAACTTTGCATTCAGGAGGAAGTCCTGTTGCCGTTACATTCATCTGCAAAACACTCAAGTTAATCATCAATGGAAATTTACTGGAGGATGATGTGCCAGACGTAAGCTAGTGGAAGCAAGTTCTGATAGGATGAGTGTGTGGGGGTGTAAGGACTGGTGGGTCAGTGGTCCTGCAGTCAGTACAAAGGTCTGGAGTCGAACACAATCGTGGGTTGTTGTATGTATAACCTTCTGTATTATATTGTGGATGTTATATTGCTACACTCACAGGCTGTTTATTGCTCAGGCCTCATTATATCCAGAGCAGAACATTTGGATGTTCTCACATTGCCTCTGCCACTGAAGTTGGCAGAAGTATTGTTTTCACCTTTCTCTTTTGATTTATATTTCAAAAACCCTCTGACAGATCTCAACGAAAGTTGAATGTCAGCTGTAAGAATCGGAACCCGAGATTTTTTTTAAAGGAGCTGTATACACGTTGTGAGATAGGACAAGTTAAAAAGGGTGGCACGGTGGCACAGCGGGTTAGCGCTGCTGCCTCACAGCATCAGGGACCCGGGTTCAATTGTCTGTGATCCAAGATTTCCTCCGGGTGCTCCGGTTTCCTCCCACAGTCCGAAAGGCGTGCTGGCTACGTGCATTCGCCACAGTAAATTGTCCCTTGGTGCACCCAAACAGCAGTGTGGTGACGAAGGGATTTTCACAGCAACTTCACTGCAGTGTTAATGTGAGCCTACTTGTGACACTAATAAATGAACATTAAGCATTGCTTTAGAATTGTGGAACAGATAGTTGGACGTGGATCAGACTGAAGCCTCCTCAATGAGCTGGTAGCTCTTAAGAAGCAGATTCTTCTTCTAACTTTGGAGAACATGAGGGCGTTGTTACTTTGCTTCAACTGATTAAAGCTGGGCGGAAGCAGAGCGCGGCTGGAAACCCCAGCTGATGTTTTCTCCTGCTTGTGTTTTTGTTCTGGGCTGAATACAGTTTCACTTTCGGAGGTCAGAAGATTAGCTCAAAGGACAGAAATGTTACAACACTGTCCAGTGTTAAAACGTAAAAAAAATCTATTTATAAATATTTATTTATTAGTCACAAGTATGACTATGTAAGTCTCCTATGAGGAGAGACTGAGGGATTTAGGGTTGTTTTCGTTGGAAAGAAGGCGGCTAAGAGGGGATCTTATTGAAACATATAAGATGATTAGAGGTTTAGATAGGGTGGATAGTGATAGCCTTTTTCCTCGGATGGAGAAAGCTAGCACGAGGGGGCATGGCTTTAAATTAAGGGGGGGTAGCTACAGGACGGATGTCAGGGGTAGGTTCTTTACCCAGCGGGTGGTGAGGGATTGGAATGCCCTGCCTGCTGCAGTTGTAAATGCGTCTAGTTTGGGGGCGTTTAAGAGATCTCTGGATAGGTTAATGGACGAAAAGGGATTGGTATAGGCTAGTGGGTCATTGTTTTTGTAACTGGTCGGCGCAACATCGTGGGCCGAAGGGCCTGTTCTGCGCTGTAATGTTCTATGTTCTATGTTCTATTTCCCTAGTCGCCACCCTCAGGCACTTGTTCGGGTTACACTGACACAGAATTTAGCACGGCCAGTCCACCCCAACCAGCACGTCTTTCAGACTGTGGGAGGAAACCAGAGCACCTGGAGGAAATCCACGCAGACACAGGGAGAACGTGCAGACTCTGCACTGACAGTGACCTGAGCCGGGAATCAAACCCAGGTCCCTGGCGCTGTGAGGCAGCAATGCCAACCACTGTGCCACCCCCATTTGTCCAGACGCCCCTTAAAAGTCACTATCATATCTGCTTCCACAACCTCCCCCAACAGCGAGTTCCAGGCACCCACCACCCTCTGTGTAAAAAAATCTGCCTCATACATCTCCTTTAAACCTTGCCCTTGGCACCTTAAAACTGTACCCCCCTAGTAATTGACTCTTACACCCTGGAAAAAGCATCTGATTTTCCACTCTGTCCATGCCTCTCATAATTTTGTAGACTTCTATCAGGCCTCCCCTAAACCTCGTTCGCTCCAGTGAGATCAAACCAAGCTTCTCGAATCTCTCCTCATAGCTAATGCCCTCCATACTAGGCAACATCCTGGTAAATCTTTTCTGTACCCTCTCCAAAGCCTCCACGTCCTTCTGGTAGTGTGGCGTAAAAGAATTGAATACTATATGGCAACTAGGGGATTTTCGCAGTAACTTCACTGCAGTGTTAATGTAAGCCTAATGTGTGCACTGGTCTGTATACTATGCGTATACAATGCATGAGAGGTCGGAGCACCAGTGCAATGGCGCCCCAAGAACTCAGCAGCCAGGTTCCCACCAAGAATATGCCTTGCTGTGAGAATATGAGAAAATATAAGAGAGAGAAAGAGGACTGAGTGACCCCAGTCAGTGTTCAGATATCTCCCTGAGAGAGGGAGGGGACTGACAGACACCAGTCAGTGTACAGATATCTTCCTCAGAGAGTGGGGACTGAGAGACACCAGTCAGTGTACAGATATCTCCCTGAGAGAGAGAGAGGACTCAGAGACACCAGTCAGTGTCCAGATATCTCCCTCAGAGAGTGGGGACTGAGAGACACCAGTCAGTGTACAGATATCTCCCTGAGAGAGAGAGAGGACTGAGTGACCCCAGTCAGTGTTCAGCTATCTCCCTCAGAGAGAGGGGACTGAGAGGGACTGATGAAGGGTTAAAGACATTAAGCAGGCACTGACTTTCAATGCAGACAGCTCCATGAAATTTAAACTTACAGTACAGACAGTTATTTAAAATTAAACATACAGGGAACAAATACTGCAGGAAGCCAGGCACCTTAAAGATAAAGATAGTCCTGAGACAATGGGGTCTGATAGAGAGGTTAGCCACGAATGGGAATGGGACTATATAAATGCAGGAAAACCAGTTACTATATGAATAGACTGAAATTAAGTGATTGATAAAGAGGAAATGTATCTTTTCATGGAACAATGTGATATTGAAATGCTCATATCTGTATCTGTCTATAACGATGTGTTAAACAATCGTTCACCTACTTGATTACAACGGTGTGTTAATGATGTCCGGTCCATCTATTGTGTAAAAGGTATAAAGATGGACTGCTCCTATTGTATCATTGAGAGAAGGTAGCTGCCCAGTACTGCGGAGTGCCAGTGCCTTTTCTCCTCAAAGCTTCATTAAATAAAACTGTATTGTTGCATCCCCAGTCTGACTCCAAAGTGGTAATTTTCCCACAATTGGCATAGTCGGCAGGACCCTATTACTGGTGAGACCAATTGGCCACGATCAGAACCGGAGTAGAGATCACTGAATCTGTGAGAGTTGGTCAAGGTCAAAAATACAGTTTGCAAGGGGTTAAACTTAAGGGGTATTTGTAGTAATAAGTATTGTTGTATATGGTATGGTGATAAGTACTAACTGCTGATAGTGATAAGTAACTGTGACTTGTGCTAACCGACAAGAGGATAAGTAGTGCCTATCTCTTTACCTGAGAACCGGAGGAACCACAGGACCTCCGGGGTCAGCAAGATTGATGCTCTGCAGCCCCCATTCAGAAGGAGTAAGGTTAAGAAACAGGGAAGGATTTATGTGTCTGCGCTATTAGGGGGCAGGCAATGTGAGATGCTAGTGGACACAGGAGTATCCATATCTGTCACCAACCTACCCTTACCCAGTACAAATAAAATGATTTACCTGACTGGGATAGGAGGGAACAAAACACCCGCCTACCTGAGCGAGAGCACATTGGTAGAGATAAATAATCTGTTTACCAATGAGGTTTTATGTGTGCAAGAATAACGAGGGTACAATAATGGGAAATGATTTAATGAAAGAATATGAGATTCTGATAGACTGGAAAAGGAGAATTCATTTGGCCAAGACAGGATGGTCGGAAAACTAGAATAGGGAAACTCACAAGTCACCTCAAAACCATTAAGGTGACCACAGTCACCACCAGAAATTGGGAATTAGAAACAGGAGAGTTCGGAGCCATCTGTGTTTCCGTTCCCGAGGTATGGGCTAAAACAAAGTTAGACACCAGTTTGACTAAAACGGACCCAATAAAGGTACCGGGACCGGAGCATAAACCACACCGACAATACCCAATAAATCCAGAGGCAGAGAAAGCTGTAGTGTAGATAGTGAAAGGGTTAGTGGAAAGGGGGATTCTGAGAGAAACCACAAGCACCACTAATTCCCCAACATGGCCAGTGAACAAGTCTGACGGAAGCTATAGGCTCACGATAGATTACACCGGACTCAATAAAGTCAGGTCATTGTAGGCACCCCATTGGAGCAAGTCCTTCAACAATCCTGAACGAACTGTCACAGGAGCACAAAATATTCACAGTATTGGACATAGCCAACAGATTCTGGTCCTTACCATAGGATCCCGAATCCCAAGACAAATTCACCTTTACAGTGGGAGACAAACAGTCCACTTGGACTCGTTTACCACAGGGATTCCACAACAGCCCCGCTATCTTCCATCGAGTAATGAGTGACATCCTGAACAGGGGAGAACTGCCAGAGGGTAGTACGGTCCTACAATATGTAAACGATATCCTAATAGCTTTGGAGTCCAAGAAGGTGGTACAACAAATGCTGTGGCCAGTCACCATAACAGGGGTCAGAAAGGTGCTAGGATTATTCAACTATTGCCGGAGTTTCATCCCAGGGTTCGCAATTTTAGCAGAACCCACACAAAGATTAGTCAAAGGGGGAAAACCAGCTTTAGATCCCATAGAATGGGGACCTGAGCAGGAAGAGGCTTACAACAAACTAAAAACAGAACTGATATCAGCCCCTGGACTAGGATTACCTGATTCTAATAAGGATTTCCACATCCATTGTAGTAATGAGGGAGGGTTCTATTCTGCAGCGATAACACAGGACCATGGTGACAGAAAGAGACCCATAGGGTATTATTCCACCGCAGAAAGGGCCGGCAGTCACCGGACTACCAAGGTGCAATGCCACCTTGGATTGTACTGCCTGGGCTGTAACGGTTAGTGAGCCAGTAATCATGATGGGGAATATAATCTTTCACACAAAACACACCCTAGTGGAGATGTTGAACACGGGAAAACTAAGGTCAGTCTCAAACATGAGAAGGGCGAAGCGGGAAGCTGTCCTACCTCCAAGCAAGTCCGTGATAATAATAAGGGATACAGGGAATAACCCAGCAGAAGGGATTTTCGACACAGGAGAGCCACACAATTGTGAGGATATAGATATGGACAAAGGAGAGGGTAGGATAAAGGATAGACCCTTAATAACAGCTGAGCAGACCCTTTTTGTCGATGGGTCATGCAAATATGTGGAAGGATTACCCCGGACAGGGTGGGCAGTAGTGAATGACAAATTAGAGACAGTAAGGTCAGGAAAGATTGACGGAGATCTATCGGCGCAAGTGGCAGAACTAGTGGCACTCACACAGGCCCTAGAGTTACCTGAAGGTGAAACGGTGAACATCTATACAGATAGTCGCTATGCATTCAGAGTCATACATGACTATATGACAGCCTGGGGAAGAAGAGTGTTCATAACCACGGGAGGAACCTCTCTTAAGCCCCAGCAAAGAATTGAGGCATTGTTGACAGCTCGTGAGAAACCGAGAGAAGCTGCAGTAATCCAAATTAAAGAACACCAGAAAGAACCAGGAAGAGATAACCTGGACTGGTTAAATTTCAAAGGGAACCAAGCCACAGATAGGGCGGCACAGTTAGCCTTAGGACAGGACAATCGGCGAACAGGCAGGAGACAAAATAGATATTCGGGACTTACATGAGGACACCTCGAAAGAGGAAAAGGGGAAATGGGAAGCACAGGGAGCAGTCAAAGGGACTGATAACATCTGGAGATGGGAAGATAAGGGAATAGCACCAGAGTGCATACAAAACTATTGGAACTACACCATGGACTCTGACATGTGGGTAGAGAGGCCGTGATAACTAGTGTAGGAAAGGAATTGTGGTGGAAAGGAATGGGAAGAGATATAGTCCAACACTGTCACCGATGCGTGACGTAGGTGCAACACAACCCTGCTCAACCCATAAAAATTAAAATGGGACACCAGCCGAGACCAAAGGGACCCTGGGAACATCTGCAAATAGATTTCACAGGGCCACTACCACAATCCCACGGTAAAACCTATTGTCTGGTTATTATAGTCCAGTTCACCAGGCGGGTAAAGCGTTCCCTACTACAAATTGTATTGCTACCACGGTGGCTAGGATATTGGCAGAAGAGGTAATCACGAGATGGGGAATACCCCTACAAATCGATTCGGACCAAGGGATGCACTCCACTGGAAAGGTGGTAAAAACAGTGTGCCAATTAATGGGGATAAAACAAAAATTCCACATCCCTTACCACCCACAGAGTTCTGGAATAGTGGAACGTATGAACAGAACACTCGAAAACGCACTAGTTGAAGCCACACAGACATCGGGAAACATGTGGACAGAGGTATTGCCCACTATACTAATGAGATTAAGAGTCACCACAAACTGGACAACTGGATTAACCCCTTATGAACTAATGATACAATTACCCAAAAGCATCATAACAGGTGGGACCGATGTCGGTCCACTGAAAGATAAAATCAGGAGATATGTTTTGGAATTAAGTACCCAACTCAAACGGATGCTCAAATTGGTAAAAGACAATCGGGAACAAAGAGATGCAGAGAGAGAGCTTGAAATGCTCCCTGACGTCCCAACAGCGGGAAGTCCCGCCCTAGTGAAAACATTACCCAAAAAAACAGGGTTTGCACCAAAATGGAATGGGCCATATGAAGTTATAATTAGTGGAGACACCGGTGCCTGTATAGACATAAGAGGGAAAGGTGTATGGAAACATTGGACACTGCTGAAACGACACAAAGAAATGTATGAATGAGTGAAGGAACAGAACGGCTTTCCTCAACACAGGCAAAGACTGCAAGCAAGAACAACTGGTCCATGTAGGTCAATATAACTTCTGGAGATTATATAAATTATAGTGTTAGATTTGATATCTGATCGTTGTGGATATGGATGTAATCGTGTATGTAACTGTACTTTGCGTTGTTGCGATTGTAAATTTGACTGGATTGGAGGATGATCTATTTTAAAAAGCTCACGTACATTTACACGAGAATCGAACTGTATGTTACCCGTAAGCACAATCGGTAAAAGCCCTATATGTAGCCCCCCTGGGTGGACCCCTCATGACTTATAAACTGTCGATACATCAGATGCACCCTGTAAGGGACAAATTGGCAAATATAAAAGAGGTATACAGGGGGAATGTGTGGACCTTGTAAACTCCACAGACCCTGTGTGCAGGGGGGTTCCAACAGGTGGGAGGAAAAGCTTGTTCAGATTCTGCAAGCTATCTGCTTTGTTTTACAGGGCAGGGATGGGGATTTGCCTTTCTCTTTGTAGTGTATATAAATGACTTGGAAGAGGGAGTAAGTGGTGTGATCAGCAAATTTGCAGATGACACTAAGATGGCTGGATTGGCGGGCAGAGAGGAGCAGTGAGGGATAGTGATAGGCTGGTATATTGGGCAGATATATGGCAAATGGAGTTTAATCCAGAGAAATGTGAGGTGATGCATTTTGGCCGGAATAATGTAGGGGGGAGTTATATGATAAAGGGTAAGCCTATAAAGAGTATAGAAACGCAGCGAGACCTGGGGGTGCTCCGGTTTCCTCCCACACCCCAAAGATGTGCTATTAGACTGATTGGCAGTAATAAATTGTCCCTAAATTAGTTTCCCTCAATGTGGATTGCCATAAACAATAGATAAGGGCCATGGGTGGAGGGGGGGATTGGTAATGTTGAAATGGCGGCGTGGGCTCGTTGGGCCGAAGGGCCTGTTTCCCAGTCTGTTTTTGTTCTTTGTTAAGAATGATTCCTGCGTGCAGACGCAGCGTGTCCATCAACATTGTCGGGTTAATAAGGGACAGTTTACTTGCACTTGTGATGAACAGGAATGTCTGAATATAACTGCGGGAAGACAGCTCATTTGTGGACAGTGTAATGGAACTCACGTAATGCTCAGTGAAATGGACAGAGCCATTTGATACTTACCAGGTAGTGGGATCAAACGGGGAGTCAAGTAAACCGAACATTTGGCAATATGAACAAACTCATAATCGAGACACTAAGTGTTACCGGGCTAAGAAGGGAAATGTGTTCCTCTTCAGTGTTACTTACACAACAGATACACCAAACCTCCCAAACCGTTCTGCAGTAGGAACAATAGGACCACTGACTGTTCCATGCCCTCAGAAGGGGCATATTCGGAGGAGAATAGTAACCCGGGCTATCAGCAAAGAATTCTGTGCTGATTGGGAAGCCCCGGGCACAATGGGATCCTCACTGAGATGTGGGTTCCTTGGAGCCTTCGCTCTGTGGACGGGAACTCGACAGGAGTGATTAGTGCAAAGAATAGGAATCATATTGTTTATGGACTAACAGTCCTGGGAAACAGCACTTCAAAAGCACTGGAGGCTGTTAACCAAGAGATGGCTGAACTGAGATGATACGCACAACAAACACAACACGCAGCAGACTACCGGTTAGCACAACAAGGGGGAGTGTGTACAATCCTAGGCAATAAATGTGTAACCCATGTCACAGACGAGTATTATAACATTACACAAGTCATCAATAACATCAGAGAACTACTTGATAGCTTCAGACAGGGACACAAGCAAGGAAGTAACTGGCTAGAATGGAAGGCGGGATCCTGGGAATCTTATTTATTACATGGATTGGTCATAATAATTTCAATTGTAGTTGCCTGTTGTCTAATTGTAGGCTGCCGAAAAGTCAGGTTATGGTAACGAGAATTGTGCCAGGAGCCAGTGTATCCATCGAGGAAGAACCCATGATGAAGATCCACGAAGACATCAGAAGAAACAAAGAAGGAAATTGACCTCGACATGTGAAGATGCAGCTGTGAGGGATTATTAAAAATAATAATAATCCAGATCAAAAGAGGGGACTGTAGTGGGAAAAATCACAAAGATGGCTGCCTGGCACATAAAAATGGTTCCCTGGGAGAGAGACATAATGATGTGGGTATGCCGGCGTTGGACTGGCGTAAACACAGTAAAAAGTCTGACAACACCAGGTTTTAGTCCAACCTAGCCAGAATTCTGGCCAGAACTCTCCATTCACCTGACGAAGAGGCAGTCCCCTCGAAAGCTTGTGAGTATATTATCAAATAAATAGGTTGGACTAAAACCTGGTGTTGTCAGACTTTTTAGAGAGACATAAAGCAGGCACTGACTTTTAGCTCAGACAGCTACTTGAAATTAAAAACATGCAGGAAAGTGAAACATGCAGGAATCAGATCTACAGGAAGCCAATAGAGAGCTTGAGGCACTTTTAAGATAAAGACAGACCGAGGAGAATACGGAGATTAGCCATAAATGGGAATGGGAATACATCCATGCAGGAAAACCAATTTCTGTGTGCATAGACTGAAACAAAATCATTCACAGTCACTGAAGGAGGAAATTTATCCATTCTATGAAACAATGCAATGTTAAATGCCAATTTCTGTATCTGTCTGGCTGTAACAGTGTGTTAAACTATCAATCCCACTCAACGATAACAATGTGTTAAATGGCAAATGTCCAGACTATCCATTGTCTGAAAGGTATGAAAATAAACCTATTATATTATTGAGAGAAGGGAGCTGCCCAGTACTGCGGAGCGCCAGTGCCCTTTCTCCATGAAGCTTCAGGAGATAAAACTGGAATGTTGCACCCCGAGTCTGACTCTGAAGTGGGAATTTCCCAAAACACACTTCTGGGAGTGTTTATTGGAGGGACAGTGTCGAGGGACCTTTACTCTGTATCTAACCCCGTGCTGTACCTGTCCTGGGAGTGTTTGATGGGGACAGTGTAGAGGGAGCTTTACTCTGTATCGAACCTCGTGCTGTACCTGTCCTGGGAGCGTTTGATGGCGGGACAGTGTAGAGGGAGCTTTACTCTATCTAACCGCGTGCTGTACCTGTCCTGGGAGTATTTGATGGAGGGACAGATTGGGGGAAAGGCAAATTGTGCGGAGGGTGTGGAGAGTCTGCAGAAGGATCTAGATAGGCTGGGCGAATGGGCCAGGAAATGGCAAATGGAATTTAATGTTGGCAAGTGTGAGGTGGTCCACTTTGGTAGGAAGAATGGTAGGAAGGACTATTACTTACGGGGCGAAAAACTGCAGCAGGCGACGGTGCAGAGGGACCTCGGGGTCCTTGTGCATGAGTCGCAAAAACCCAGCCTGCAGGTGCAGCAGGTGGTCAGGAAGGCGAATGGGATGCTGGCCTTCATAGCGAGGGGGATTGAATATAAAAGTAGGGAGGTCTTGCTGCAGCTGTATAGGGCATTGGTGAGGCCGCAGCTGGAGTACTGTGTGCAGTTTTGGGCGCCGCACCTGCGCAAGGATATTTTGGCCTTGGAGGGAGTGCAGAGGAGGTTTACTAGGCTGATACCGGAGTTGAGGGGGTTGAGCTATGAGGAGAGGCTGAATAAACTAGGCTTGTACTCGTTAGAGTTTAGAAGAATGAGGGGAGATCTCATTGAGACGTATAAGATGATGAATGGGATGGATAGGATAGAGGTGGAAAGACTCTTCCCGCTCAAAAAAGACAGTAGGACTAGGGGGCACAGCCTCAAGATAAAGGGGGGGCGGTTCAGAACGGAGTTGAGGAGGAACTTCTTCACTCAAAGGGTGGTGAATCTCTGGAATTCTCTGCCCGTTGAAGTGGTGGAGGCTGCCTCGCTAAATATTTTTAAGAAGCGGGTTGATGGGTTTTTGATAAGAGAGGGGATTAAGGGTTATGGGGAGAGGGCGGGAAAGTGGAACTGAGCCACGACAGATCAGCCATGATCTTATTGAATGGCGGGGCAGGCTCGAAGGGCCAGATGGCCTACTCCTGCTCCTATTTCTTATGTTCTTATGTTCTTATGACAGTGCAGAGGGAGCTTTACTCTGTATCTAATACCGTGCTGTACCTGTCCTGGGAGTGTTTGATGGCGGGACAGCGTAGAGCGAGCTTTACTCTGTATCGAACCCTGTGCTGTACCTGTCCTGGGAGTGTTTGACGGGGGGACTGTGTAGCGGGAGCTTTACTCTGTATCTAACCCCGTGCTGCACCTGTCCTGGGGGTGTTTGATGGGGACAGTGTAGAGGGAGCTTTACCCTGTATCTAACCCTGTGCTATACCTGTCCTCGGAGTGTTTGATGGGGGACAGTG
Source organism: Carcharhinus amblyrhynchos (assembly GCF_965287045.1). Classification (NCBI taxonomy): domain Eukaryota; kingdom Metazoa; phylum Chordata; class Chondrichthyes; order Carcharhiniformes; family Carcharhinidae; genus Carcharhinus; species Carcharhinus amblyrhynchos. The sequence goes on from NW_027649989.1 coordinate 204,278, forward strand.
TAGAGGGAGCTTTACTCTGTATCTAACCCCGTGTTGTACCTGTCCTGGGAGTGTTTGATGGGGGGACAGTGTAGAGGGAGCTTTACGTTTTATCTAACCCCATGCTGTACCTGTCCTGGGACTGTTTGTTGGGGGACAGTGTAGAGGGAGCTTTACTCTGTATCAAACCCCGTGCTGTACCTGTCCTGGGAGTGTTTAATGGGGGACAGTGTAGAGGGAACTTTATTCTGTATCTGACCCCGTGCTGTACCTGTCCTGGGAATGTTTGATGGGGGGACAGTGTAGAGGGAGCTTTATCCTGTATCTAACCCCGTGCTGTACCTGTCCTGGGAGTGTTTGATGGGGTCAGTGTAGACAGAGCTTTACTCTGTACCTAACCCCGTGCTGTACCTGTCCTGGGAATGTATGATTGGAACAGTGGAAAGGGAGCTTTCCTCTGTATCTAACCCCGTGCTCCACCTGTCCTAGGGATGTTTATGTGGATAGTGTTGAGGATCTTTACACTTTATCTAAACCCGTGCTGTACCTGTCCTGGGAGTGATTCATGTCTAAGATGCTGGCGTTGGACTGGGGTAAACACAGTAAGAAGTCTCATGACACCAGGTTATAGTCCAACCTATCCTGGGAGTGTTTGATATGACAGGGTAGAAGGAGATTTACTCATAACCTAACCCTGTGCTGTATCTGTCCTGGGGGTGTTTGATGGGGACAGTGTAGAGGGAGCTTTACTCTGTATCTAACCCTGTGCTGTACCTGTCCTGGGAGTGTTTGACGGGTACAGTGTAGAGGGAGCTTAACTCTGTATCTAACCCCATGCTGTACCTGTCCTGGGACTGTTTGATGGGGGACAGTGTAGAGGGAGCTTTACCCTGTATCTAACCCCGTGCTGTACCTGTCCTGGGAGTATTTGATGGGACAGTGTAGAGGGGGCTTTACTCTGCATCTAACCCCGTGCTGTACCTGTTCTGGGAGTGTTTGATGGGGAACAGTTTCAAGGGAGCTTTACTCTGTATCTAACCCCGTGCTGTACCTGTCCTGGGAGTGTTTGATGGGACAGTGTAAAGGGGGCTTTACTCTGTATCTAACCCCGTGCTGAACCTGTTCTGGGAGTGTTTGATGGGGAACAGTGTCGAGGGAGCTTTACTCTGTATCTAACCCCGTGCTGTGCCTGTCCTGTGAGTGTTTGATGGAGGGACAGTGTAGAGGGAGCTTTACTCTGTATCTAACCCCGTGCTGTACCTGTTCTGGGAGTGTTTGATGGGGAACAGTGTCGAGGGAGCTTTACTCTGTAACTGACTCTGTTTTGTATTTCAGCTGCGAGATACACAGGGTACTACACAACGACTGAAGACCAGTCCACGAGCAATGCAGGATCTTCTGGGGAAGAAAGTCACTGAGCTGAAGAGTGATTTTAAGAAACAGTGACTGAGGAGGAAAAATCCTCATATGTTAAAGAGATGGACCCGCGATTGCCTCATGTCTTTCACCGCTTCTGCTCCGAATGCCGGCTGCAATTTCAGACTGCGGTTCGGGATTTGGAGGAAAACAAGCTGACAGATTTTGAGCAATACTGCAAGCAACAGGTATGCTGAATTAAACATAAAATGTGCTTTTGAATGGAGCTGTGTAGAAGGAGCTTTACTCTGTATCAAACCCCGTGCTGTACCTGTCCTGGGGGTGTTTGATGGGGGGACAGTGTAGAGGGAGCTTTACTCTGTATCTAATCCCGTGCTGTATCTGTCCTGGGAGTGTTTGATGGGGGGACAGTGTAGAGGGAGCTTTACTCTGTATCTAACCCCGTGCTGTACCTGTCCTGGGAGTGTTTGATGGGGGGACAGTGTAGAGGGAGCTTTACTCTGTATCTAACCCCGTGCTGTACCTGTCCTGGGAGTGTTTGATGGGGGACAGTGTAGAGGGGGCTTTACTCTGTACCTATCCCCGTGCTGTACCTGTCCTGGGAGTGTTTGATGGGGGACAGTGTAGAGGGAGCTTTACTCTGTATCTAACCCCGTGCTGTACCTGTCCTGGGAGTGTTTGATGGGGGACAATGCAGAGGGGGCCTCACTCAGGGACTGACTGTATTTTGTGTTTCAGAAACAAGGTACACAGGAAACTAAGCAACTGTTGAAGACCAGTCCACGAGCAATGCAGGATCTTCTGGAGATGAAAGTCTCTGACCTGAAGAATGATTTTAAGAAGCAGCTGACAGTGTCTGAGGGGCAAATATCCTCATATGTTAAAGAGTTGGACCAGCGACTGCGGAAGGTAGTTTATGAGTTCTGCAGCGATTACCAGCGGCTGTTTGAGAGTGCAGTTCGGGAACTGAAGGTAAGCAAGCTGAAAGATTTTGACCAATACTGCGAGGGACAGGTACACTAAATTATAAACAAAATGTGCTTGTGAATTGAGCTGTGTGGACGTAGCTTTACTCTGCAGCTAATCCCATGCTGGACCTGTCCTGGGAGTGTTTGATGGGAGGACAGTGTAGAGGGAGGTTTACTCTGTGTCTAACCCCGTGCTGTACCTGTCCTGGGAGTGTTTGATGGGGGACAGTGTAGAGGGAGCTTAACTCTATGTAACCCCGTGCTGTACCTGTCCTGGGAGTGTTTGATGGGGGGACAGTGAAGGGGAACTTTACTCTGTATCTAAGCCTGTGCTGTACCTGTCCCGGGAGTGTTTGATGGGGACAGTGTAGAGGGAGCTTTACGCTGTATCTAACCCCGTGCTGTACCTGTCCTGGGAGTGTTTGATGGGGACAGTGTAGAGGGAGCTTTACTCTGTATCTACCCCTGTGCGGTACCTGTCCTGGGAGTGTTTGATGGGGGAACAGTGTAGAGGGAGCTTTACTCTGTATCTAACCCCGTGCTGTACCTGTCCTGGGAGTGTTTGATGGGAGACAGTGTGGAGGGAGCTTTACTCTGTAACTGACTCTGTTTTGTATTTCAGATGCGAGATACACAGGGTACTACACAACTATTGAAGAACAGTCCACGAGCAATGCAGGATCTTCTGGAGGAGGAAGTCACTGAGCTGAAGAGTGATTTTAAGAAGCAGCTGACAGTGACTGAGGAGGAAACATCCTCAGATGTTAAAGAGATGGACCCGCGATTGCCTCATGTCTTTCAGCGCTTCTGCCCCGAATGCCGGCTGCAATTTCAGACTGCGGTTCAGGATTTGAAGGAAAACAAGCTGAAAGTTTTTCACCAATACTGCAAGCAACTGGTACACTGAATTAAAAATAAAATGGGCTTTTGAACGGTGCTGTGTAGAGGGAGCTTTACTCTGTATCTAACCCCGTGCTGTACCTGTCCTGGGAGTGTTTGATGGGGACAGTGTAGAGGGAGCTTTACCCTGTATCTAACCCCGTGCTGTACCTGTCCTGGGAGTGTTTGATGGGGGACATTGTAGAGGGAGCTTTACTCTGTATCTAACCCCGTGCTGTACCTGTCCTGGGAGTGTTTGATGGGGGACATTGTAGAGGGAGCTTTACTCTGTACCTAACCCCGTGCTGCACCTGTCCTGGGAGTGTTTGATGGTTGACATTGTAGAGGGAGATTTACTCTGTAACTGACTCTGTTTTGTATTTCAGATGCGAGATACACAGGATACTACACAACGATTGAAGACCAGTCCACAAGCAATGCAGGATCTTCTGGAGATGAAAGTCACTGAGCTGAAGAATGATTTTGAGAAGCAGCTGACAGTGACTGAGGAGGAAAAATCCTCATATGTTAAAGAGTTGGACCAGCGACTGCAGAATCTAGTTCATGACTTCTGCAGGAATTACCAGCAGCGATTTGAGAGAGTGGTTCGGGAATTGAAGGAAAACAAGCTGAAAGATTTTGACCAATACTGTGAGCAACAGGTACGCTAAATTAAAAATGAAATATGCTTTTGAATGGTGCTGTGTAGAGGGAGCTTCAGTCTGGATCTAACCCCGTGCTGTACCTGTCCTGGGAGTGTTTGATGGGGGGACAGTGTAGAGGGAGCTTTACTCTGTATCTAACCCTGTGCTGTACCTGTCCTGAGAGTGTTTGATGGGGGACAGTGTCGAGGGAGCTTTACTCTGTATCTAACCCTGTGCTGTACCTGTCCTGGGAGTGTTTGATGGGGGACAGTGTAGAGGGAGCTTTACTCTGTATCTAACCCTGTGCTGTACCTGTCCTGGGAGTGTTTGATGGGGGACAGTGTAGAGGAAGCTTTACTCTGTATCTAACCCTGTGCTGTACCTGTCCTGGGAGTGTTTGATGGGGGACAGTGTAGAGGAAGCTTTACTCTATCTAAACCTGTGCTGTACCATCCTGGGAGTGTTTGATGGGGGACAGTGTAGAGGGAGCTTTACTCTGTAACTGACTCTGTTCTATATTTCAGATACGAGATACACAGGGTACTACGCAACTATTGAAGACCAGTCCACGAGCAATGCAGGATCTTCTGGAGAAGAAAGTCACTGAACTGAAGAGTGATTTTAAGAAACAGCTGACAGTGACTGACGAGGAAACACCCTCATATGTTAAAGAGTTGGACCAGCGACTGCAGAATCTAGTTCATGACTTCTGCAGCGACTACCAGCAGCGATTTGAGAGAGCGGTTCGGGAATTGAAGAAAAACAAGCTGAAAGATTTTGACCAATACTGTGAGCAACAGGTACGCTAAATTAAAAATAAAATATGCTTTTGAATGGAGCTGTGTAGAGGGAGCTTCAGTCTGGATCTAACCCCGTGCTGTACCTGTCCTGGGAGTGTTTGATAGGGGAGAGTGTAGAGGGAGCTTTACTCTGTATCTAACCCCGTGCTGTACCTGTCCTGGGAGTGTTTGATGGAGGACAGTGTAGAGGGAGCTTTACTCTGTATCTAACCCCGTGCTGTACCTGTCCTGGGAGTGTTTGATGGGGGACAGTGTAGAGGGAGCTTTACTCTGTATCTAACCCCGTGCTGTACCTGTCCTGGGAGTGTTTGATGGGGGACAGTGTAGAGGGAGCTTTACTCTGTATCTCACCCCGTGCTGTACCTGTCCTGGGAGTGTTTGATGGGGACAGTGTAGAGGGAGCTTTACTCTGTATCTAACCCCGTGCTGTACCTGTCCTGGGAGTGTTTGATGGGGGACAGTGTAGAGGGAGCTTTACTCTGTATCTCACCCCGTGCTGTACCTGTCCTGGGAGTGTTTGATGGGGACAGTGTAGAGGGAGCTTTACTCTGTATCTAACCCCGTGCTGTACCTGTCCTGGGAGTGTTTGATTGGGCTCAATGTGAAGTGATCTTTTAAACATGAAAACATCGAAAAACTACAGCACAAGCAGGCCTTTTGGCCCACAAGTAGTGCCGAACATGTCCCCACGTACCAGGCTTACCTATAACCCTCCATCTTACTAATTTCCATGTATTTATCCAAATGTCTCAAATGATCGGAGCGAATCCGCCTCCACCACCACAGCCGGCAGCCCATTTCACTCACCCACCACCCTCTGAGTGAAAAACCTACCCGTGACATCTCCTCTGTACCTACTCCCCTGCACCTTCAACCTGTGTCCTCTTGTGACAACCATTTCAGCCCTGGTAAATAGCCTCTGAGAATCCACTCAATCTATGCCTCTGAACATCTTGCACACCTCTATCAGGTCACCTCTCATCCTTCGTCTCTCCGAGGAGAAAAGACCGAGCTCCCAATCCAGGCAACATCCTTGTAGATCTCCTCTGCACCCTTTCTATGGCTTCCACATCCTTCCTGTAATGAGGTGACCAGATCTGAGCACAGTACTCCAAGTGTGGTCTGACCAGGGTCTTATAAAGCTGCAGCATTATCTCCCGACTCCTAAACTCAATCCCTCGATTGATGAAGGCCAGTACACCACACGCCTTCTTAACCACATCCTCCACATGCGAAGCTGCTTTGAGCGCCCTCTGAACCCGGACCCCAAGATCCTTCTGATCTCCCACACTGCCAAGTGTCTTAACCTTAATATTATATTCTGTCATCAGATTTGATCTGCCAAAATGTACCTCTACACATTTATCTGGATTGAAGTCCATCTGCCACTTCTCCGCCCAGTCTTGCATCCTATGTATGTCACGCTGCAACTTCTGACATCCCTGCAGACTATCCACAAGACCACCAACATGTGTCATCAGCAAACTTACTAACCCATCCCTCCACTCCCTCATCCAGGTCATTTATAAAAATCACAAACAGCAAGGGTCCCAGAACAGATCCCTGGGTCACTCCACTGGTAACCGACCTCCATGCAGAATATGACCCATCTACAACCACTCTCTGCCTTCTGCGGGCAAGCCAGTTCTGGATCCACAAAGCAATGTCCCCTTGGATCCCATGCCCCTTCACTTTCTCAATAAGTCTTGCATGGGGCACGTTATCAAATGCCTTGCTGAATTCCATATAAACTACATCTACTGCTCTTCCTTCATCAATGTGTTTAGTCACATCCTCAAAAGATTCAATCAGGCTTGTCAGGTACGATCTGCCTTTGACAAAGCCGTGCTGACTATTCTTAATCATACTATACCTCTCCAAATGTTCATAAATCCTGTCTCTCAGGATCTTCTCCATCAACTTACCAACCAGTGAGGTTGGACTCATCAGTCTATAATTTCCAGGGCTATCTCTTCTCCCTTTCTTGAACAAAGGAATCACATCTGCAATCCTTTGGAACAACTCCTGTCTCCATCGATGATGCAAAGATCATCGCCAGAGGTTCAGCAATCTCTTCTCTCGCCTCCCACAGTAACCTGGGGCACATCCCATCTGGTCCCGACGACTTATCTATCCTGATGCTATTCAAAATAAGAACATAAGAAATAGGAGCAGGAGTAGGCCATCTAGCCCCTCAAGCCTGCCCCGCCATTCAATAAGATCATGGCTGATCTGAAGTGGATCAGTTCCACTTTCCTGCCTTCTCCCCATAACCCTTAATCCCCTTGCCTATCAAAAACCTATTTACCCGAGTCTTAAATATATTCAGTGAGGTCACCTCCACCACTTCAACAGGCAGAGAATTCCAGAGATTCACCACCCTTTGAGTGAAGAAGTTCCTCCTCAACTCCATTCTAAACTGCCCCCCCTTTATCTTGAGGCTGTGCCCTCGAGTCCTACTGTCCTTTCTGAGCAGGAAGAGTCTCTCCACCTCTACCCTATCCATCCCTTTCATCATCTTATACGTCTCAATGAGATCTCCCCTCATCCTTCTAAACTCTAACGAGTACAAGCCTAGTTTATTCAGCCTCTCCTCATAGTCCAACCCCCTCAACTCCGGTATCAGCCTAGTAAACCTCCTCTGCACTCCCTCCAAGGCGAAAATATCCTTGCGTAAGTGCAGTGACCAAAACTGCACACAGTACTCCAGCTGCGGCCTCACCAATGCCCTATACAGCTGCAGCAAGACCTCCCTACTTTTATATTCAATCCCCCTCGCTATGAAGGCCAGCATCCCATTCGCCTTCCTGACCACATGCTGCACCTGCAAGCTGGGTTTTTGCGACTTATGCACAAGGACCCCGAGGTCCCTCTGCACCGTCGCCTGCTGCAGTTTTTCGCCACGTAAGTAATAGTCCTTCCTACCATTATTCCTACCAAAGTGGACCACCTCACACTTGCCAACATTAAATTCCATTTGCCAGTTCCTGGCCCATTCGCCCAGCCTATCTAGATCCTTCTGCAGACTCTCCACACCCTCCGCACAATTTGCCGTTCCACCAATCTTTGTGTCATCAGCAAATTTCGACACCATACACTCGGTTCCCTCCAACACATCCTCTATCTTAATGTTCACATGGCCAAGCTTTTCAGTCCACTGTAAGTCTGAACTACAACCACCAAGATCCTTTTCCACTGTGAATACTGAAGTAAAGGATTCATTGAGCACCTCTGCAATTTCTACCGGTTCGATATAAACCTTCCCACCATCACACTTGACAGGTCCTATTCCTTCTTATCCTCTTGCTCTTCACATACTTGTAGAATGCCTTGGAGTTTTCCTTAATCCTGCCTGACAAGCCTTCTCATGACCCCTTCTGGCTCTCCTAATTTCCTTTTTTAGCTCCTTCCTACTAGCCGTATACTCTTCTAGATCTCTAACATTACCTCGCTCCCTGAACCTTTTGGAAGCTTTTCTTTTCCTCTTCACTAAATTCATTACAGCTTTCGTGCACCACGGTTCCTGTAACCTACCATAACTTCCCTGTCTCATTGGAACATTACTGTGCAGAACTCCAGACAAATATTCCCTGAAAATTTGCCACATTTCTTCTGCACATTTCCCTGAGAAAACCTCTTTCCAATTTTTCCTCTAATTTCCTGCCTGATAGCCTCATAATTCCCCTCACTCCAATTAAACACTTTGCTAGTTTGTCTGATCCTATCTCTGTCCAGTGCTAGTGTAAAGGAGATAGAATTATGATCACAATCCCCAAAATGCTTTCCCACTGAGAGATCAGACACCGGACCAGGTTCATTTCCCAATACCTAATAGAGTACAGCCTCTCCTCTTGTAGGCTTATCCACATACTGTGTCAAGAAACACACCGAACAAACTCCTGCCCATCCAAACCCCTGGCCTTAGGGATATTCCAATTGATATTTGGGAAATTAAAATCTCCCATCACGATAACTCTGTTATTATTACATCTTTCCAGGATCTGCTTCCCAATCTGTTCCTCAACATCCCTGTTACTGTTGGGTGGCCAATAGAAAATACCCAGTAAAGTTATCAACCCCTTCCTGTTCTGAACCTCCACCCACAGAGACTCCATAGACAATCCCTCCACGGCATCCACCTTCTCTACAGCTGTGACACTATCTCTGATCAACAGTACCACTCCCCCACCTCTTTTGCCTCCCTCCTGAAACATCTGAAATGCGGCACTTGAAGTATCCAGTCCTGTCCCTGAGACATCCAAGTCTGTGTAATGGCCACCACGTCACATTTCCAAGTAGCGATCCACGCTCTAAGCTCATCTACTTTATACACTACACTCCTGGCGTTAAAATGGACACATCTCAAACCTTTGGTCTGAGCGCTCCCCTTCTCTATCACCTGCCTGTCCTCCCTCTCACACTGTAGACAATCCCTTTCTATTTAGGAGCTAACCTCCTCTCTCCCTGTCACTTCAATTTGATTCCCACCCCCCAACCTTTCTAGTTTAAACTCTCCCCAGTAGCCTTAGCAAACCTCCCAGCCAGGATATTGGTCCCCCTGGGATTCAAGTGCAACCCATCCTTTTTGTACAGGTCACACCTGCCCCTAAAGAGGTCCCAATGATCCAGAATCATGAATCCCTGCCCCCTGCTCCAGTCCCTCAGTCCATTCATCCTCCACCTCAGTCCATTCCTACTCTCACTGTCTCATGGCACAGGCAGCAATCCCGAGATTACTACCTTTGCGGTCCTTCTTCTCAACTCCCTTCCTAACTCCTTATATTCTCCTTTCAGGACTTCTCCCTTTTCCTACCTATGTTAGTGGGACCAACATGTACCACAACCTCTGAGTCTTCTCCCTCCGACTCAGGATATCTTGGCTGCGATCAGAAACATCCCAGATCCTGGCACCAGGGAGGCAAACTACCATCCGAGTTCCTTGACGGCATCCGCAGAATCTCCTGTCTGACCCACTCACTCTCAAGTCCCCTTCCTCTTTCTTTCCCTACCCTTCTGAGCCACAGGACCGGACTCTGTGCCGGAAGCACGGCCACTGTTGCTTCCCCCAGGTAGTCTGTCCCCCTCAGAACAGTACTCAAACAGAAGTGCTTATTGTTAAGGGGCACAGCCACTGGGGTACTCTCTGGTACCTGACCTTTCCCGTTCCTAACCATGACCCAGATGTCTGCCTTCCATGGCCCTGGTGTGACCACCTGCCTGTAAGTCCTCTCTATCACCTCCTCGTTCTCCCTGATCAGATGAAGGTCATCGAGCTGCAGTTCCAGTTCCCTAACGCACTCCCTTAGGAGCCGCAGCTCAATGTACCAGCACAGATATGGACACCCGGGAGGCTAGGAGACTCCAGGACCTCCCACATCCGATAAGGTGCCCCATGTAAGGCTTATTGAGAAAGTGGGGGGGGGCATGGGACCCAAAGGGACATTGCTCTGTGGATCCAGAACTGGCTTGCCACAGAAGGCAAAGAGTGGCAATAGATGTTTGATGAGGGACAGTGTAGAGGGAGCATTACTCTGTATCTAACCCCGTGCTGTACCTGTCCTGGGAGTGGTGGATGGGGGGAGAGTGTAGAGGGAGCTTTACTCTGTATCTAACCCCGTGCTGTACCTGTCCTGGGAGTGTTTGATGGGGGGGGACAGTGTAGAGGGAGCTTTACTCTGTATCTAATCCCGTGCTGTACCTGTCCTGGGAGTGTTTGATGGGGGGACAGTGTAGAGGGAGCTTTACTCTGTATCTAACCCCGTGCTGTACCAGTCCTGGGAGTGTTTGATGGGGGGACAGTGTAGAGGGAGCTTTACTCTGTATCTAACCCCGTGCTGTACCAGTCCTGGGAGTGTTTGATGGGGAGAGTGTAGAGGGAGCTTTACTCTGTATCTAACCCCGTGCTGTCCCTGTCCTGGGAGTGTTTGACGGGGGACAGTGTAGAGGGAGCTTTACTCTGTATCTAACCCTGTGCTGTACCTGTCCTGGGAGTGTTTGATGGGGGGACAGTGTAGAGGGAGCTTTACTCTGTATCTAACCCCGTGCGGTACCTGTCCTGGGAGTGTTTGATGGGGGGACAGTGTAGAGGGAGCTTTACTCTGTATCTAATCCCGTGCTGTACCTGTCCTGGGAGTGTTTGATGGGGACAGTGTAGAGGGAGCTTTACTCTGTATCTAACCCCGTGCTGTCCCTGTCCTGGGAGTGTTTGATGGGGGGACAGTGTAGAGGGAGCTTTACTCTGTATCTAACCCCGTGCTGTCCCTGTCCTGGGAGTGTTTGATGGGGGACAGTGTAGAGGGAGCTTTACTCTGTATCTAATCCCGTGCTGTCCCTGTCCTGGGAGTGTTTGATGGGGGACAGTGTAGAGGGAGCTTTACTCTGTATCTAACCCCGTGCTGTACCTGTCCTGGGAGTGTTTGATGGGGGACAGTGTAGAGGGAGCTTTACTCTGTATCTAACCCCGTGCTGTACCTGCCCTGGGAGTGTTTGATGGGGGACAGTGCAGAGGGAGCTTTACTCTGTATCTAATCCCGTGCTGTACCTGTCCTGGGAGTGTTTGATGGGGGACAGTAAGGGAGATTATGCTTCATCTCACTCTGTTTATTATGTGGTTTTCAGAAGCAGGGTTGTATACCCAAGAAGAAGAAGAAGACCAAACTTAAGAAAAAGGCGAAGAAGATTCTCCGTGATTTTGGGCGCTGTCTGTGTGACGATTACCCTGAGAAGCAGTCAGTGGTTGCTGAGCTTCATGAAGAGATGTGGAGATTGATCGGAGAACTACACAGGGTCGATCCTGTTAAATTCTGAAATGTTTTTGTGATGATGGTTGGAGCTGTGGGACTGATTGTGTGTCTTTCCTCACTGTCCCATGGTCACGGGCACTGCTGCTTTTGCCAATATGATTGAGGGAGGTGGTGAGGGTTCCTGGTTCAGTTCAGGGGGTTTGATGGTGAGTGACTCGGGGAGAAGGTTGGTGAAAACACGATGTGGAACAAGAACTGCTGAAGTGACAGGGTTGGACTGGGATGTAACCACTGACCGGATGAGATGACCACCTTCAATAAAGATCGAACCTCAATTGGAACTGGGAAATTAGACAGCTTGTGTCTTTATAAAACCGGCTTTCAGTCCGTGAATTAAATATTCAATGTTAAAATGAAGAGAATCTTGGGATATTTGTGATTTGGAAATACTGCATCATGTGAAGGAATCACCGAATAAAGAAAATATTCTCAATTTAACCAAAGCTTTCAGTCTGTCATTCATTTCCATTTCACACACCGAGTCTGAGGCTGGGAGGACCAGTTCCTCCCTTTCATAAAACTGTACTGGCAACTGGAGGTTGATTCAGTGCTGAGAGAGTCCCGCACTGTGGGAGGGTCAGTGCTGAGAGAGTCCCGCAGTGTGTGAGGTCAGTGCTGAGGGAGCGCCGCACTGTGGGAGGGTCAGTGCTGAGGGAGCGCCGCACTGTGGGAGGGTCAGTGCTGAGAGAGACCCGCACTGTGGGGGGGTCGGTGCTGAGGGAGTCCCGCACTGTGGGAGGGTCAGTGCTGAGGGAGTCCCGCAGTGTGGGAGGGTCGGTGCTGAGGGAGCGCCGCACTGTGGGAGGGTCAGTGCTGAGAGAGTCCCGCACTGTGGGAGGGTCTGTGCTGAGGGAGCGCCGCACTGTGGGAGGGTCAGTGCTGAGGGAGTCCCGCACTGTGGGAGGGTCGGTGCTGAGGGAGCACCGCACTGTGGGAGGGTAAGTGCTGACCTCTCCCTCTCTCACGCACACACTGTCTCTCTCACACCCTCTCTCTAGCACACCCTCTCTCACACACACCCTCTCTCTCACACTCACACAGTCTCTCTCTCACACACACACACTCTCTCTCTCCCACACACACACACACACTCTCTCTCTCCCCCACACACACACACTCTCTCACTCACACACACTCTCTGCCTGATAGGCTCCCCTGGAAACTCCCAGCCACCTGATGAAGGGACAGGCTGTCCCAAAAGCTAAAAATAAACCTGTTTGGACTTTAAACTGGTGTGGGATTTCTTTGTGTTTTACCCCAGTCCAACGCCGGCATCTGCACATCATGACCTTGGAACCACCTCAGCAGTGAAATAAGTGAAGCTAATTTCGGAATGTGAGTTGATGTATAACCAGCACCATTCCGCCCTGGCAAGTACGAATGGTTGTGAGAGTCAGAAATTTGGCATTTTTGTATTTGTCCTAAAGAGCGTCAAAGAGACAACTTTGGATACATGTCCCATCTTGTCAGCAAAGGATAACTTGCCAAGGAGAAAATGAACAGTGTTTGGCCCACAGTGCTTTTTAATCATTTGTTACAGTAAAGGTTTGTGAAATCTTGACCGGTTAGAGGATAGAGGTGAGAGAATTTAACACCACAACATTCAGGAAAAGACAATGACAGTATGGACAGGACGGGGACAAGGAGAAGGCTGGCGGTTCGAATCCCAGAGAGTGCTCATCTTCGTGGGTTCAAACGGGGAAGAGTAGGAGGTCCGTCTGTCTGGAAGACAGTCGGCGAATCCCGGGAATGCCCCGACCTCAGGCCTGATCGCGCGTCTTGTAAAGTTGAGCCAGGACTTCTTGTGCCTCGTTCACCCCGTGTTCCGCCGCCCTGGAAAGTAGTCCCTCCATCTCCCTAGAACCGAGGAGGAGGGGTGGAATTGCGAGGGTGAATCACTCGGAGAGTGGGATTTCCCATCTCAAATCCAGCTCAGTCACTCATACCAACCCTTCCCAAACCCCAGCTTTCCCACTCACTCCAACCCCCGACACCCCCTCCCATTCTCTGTAACCTCCTCCAACCCCCTACACCCCCTCCCTATCTCTGTAACCTCCTCCAACCCCCTACACCCCCTCCCTATCTCTGTAACCTCCTCCAACCCCCTACACCCCCTCCCAATCTCTGTAACCTCCTCCAACCCCCGACACCCCCTCCCATTCTCTGTAACCTCCTCCAACCCCCTACACCCCCTCCCTATCTCTGTCACCTCCTCCAGCCCCCTACACCCCCTCCCTATCTCTGGAACCTCCTCCAGCCCCCTACACCCCCTCCTTATCTCTGTAACCTCCTCCAGCCCCCTACACCCCCTCCCTATCTCTGTAACCTCCTCCAGCCCCCGACACCCCCTCCCTATCTCTGTAACCTCCTCCAACCCCCTACACCCCCTCCCATTCTCTGTAACCTCCTCCAGCCCCCGACACCCCCTCCCTATCTCTGTAACCTCCTCCAACCCCCTACACCCCCTCCCATTCTCTGTAACCTCCTCCAGCCCCCTACACCCCCCTCCCTATCTCTGTAACCCCCTCCATCCCCCCTACACCCCCTCCCTATCTCTGTAACCTCCTCCAGCCCCCTACACCCCCTCCCTATCTCTGTAACCTCCTCCAGCCCCCTACACCCATTCCCTATCTCTGGAACCTCCTCCAGCCCCCTACACCCACTCCCTATCTCTGGAACCTCCTCCAGCCCCCTACACCCCCCTCCCTATCTCTGGAACCTCCTCCAGTCCCCTACACCCCCTCCCTATCTCTGTAACCCCCTCCATCCCCCCTACACCCCCTCCCTATCTCTGTAACCTCCTCCAGCCCCCTACACCCCCTCCCTATCTCTGTAACCTCCTCCAGCCCCCTACACCCCCTCCTTATCTCTGTAACCCCCTCCAGCCCCCTACACCCCCTCCCTATCTCTGTAACCTCCTCCAGCCCCCTACACCCACTCCCTATCTCTGGAACCTCCTCCAGCCCCCTACACCCCCCTCCCTATCTCTGGAACCTCCTCCAGTCCCCTACGCCCCCTCCCTATCTCTGGAACCTCCTCCAGACCCCCTACACCCCCTCCCTATCTCTGTAACCTCCTCCAGCCCCCCTACACCCCCTCCCTATCTCTGTAACCCCCTCCAGCCCCCTACACTCCCTCCCTATCTCTGTCACCTCCTACGACCCTCCGAGATCTCTGTGTTCCTCCAATTCCTGCCTCTCGAGCATCCCCCGATTCCCATCACTCCCCCATTGGTGGACATGCCTTCAGCTGCCCTCTGGTTGGGAATTCCATCCCGAAACCTCTCCATCTCTCTCTCCCTCTCCCCACCCCCCCACCCCAACCATGTCTCTCTCCCTGTTTCTCTCTGTCTCTCTGCCAGTCTCTCTGTCTCTCCCCTCTCTCTGTCTCTCTCCACTCTCTATCACCACTCTCTGTCTCTCTCTGTGTGTCTCTCTCTGTGTCTCTCTCTCCCCCTCTGTCTCTCTCTCTCTGTGTCTCTCTCTCTGTCCCTCTGTCTCTCTCTGTCTCTCTCTCTCCCCCTCTGTCTCTCTGTCCCTGTCTCTCTGTCTCTCCCCTCTCTCTGTGTCTCTCTCTCCCCCTCTGTCTCTCTCTGTGTCTCTCTCTCCCCCTCTGTCTCTCTCTGTCTCTCTCTCTCCCCCTCTGTCTCTCTCTGTCTCTCTCTCCCCCTCTGTCTCTCTCTCCCCCTCTGTCTCTCTCTGTGTCTCTCTCTCTCTCTGTCTCTCTGTCCCTGTCTCTCTGTCTCTCCCCTCTCTCTGTCTCTCTCCCTCTCTCTGTGTGTCTCCCTCCCTCTCTCCACACAGGGAGATTCAGTTTCTCACACAGGAATTATTTCCCAGGGGGACAGAGACTGACTCACCGATCTTCCACAGAGCTAGTTATCTGTTTCAGTTTACCCACAGCGAGGTTGTAGGAGGACAGAGGATGGCCCTGATCGGCTGCTTTCCTGGGGAGAGAGAGACGCACTGTCACATCTTTCTATTCAAAACAGTCAGAGTGCACAGCACACAGCCCCCACAGTGCGGGACTCCCTCAGCACTGACCCTCCCACAGTGCGGGACTCCCTCAGCACTGACCCTCCCACAGTGCGGGACTCCCTCAGCACTGACCCTCCCACAGTGCGGGACTCCCTCAGCACCGACCCTCCCACAGTGCGGGACTCCCTCAGCACCGACCCTCCCACAGTGCGGGACTCCCTCAGCACCGACCCTCCCACAGTGCGGGACTCCCTCAGCACCGACCCTCCCACAGTGCGGGACTCCCTCAGCACTCACCCTCCCACAGTGCGGGACTCCCTCAGCACCGACCCTCCCACAGTGCGGGACTCCCTCAGCACTCACCCTCCCACAGTGCGGGACTCCCTCAGCACCGACCCTCCCACAGTGCGGGACTCCCTCAGCACCGACCCTCCCACAGTGCGGGACTCCCTCAGCACCGACCCTCCCACAGTGCGGGACTCCCTCAGCACTGACCCTCCCACAGTGCGGGACTCCCTCAGCACTGACCCTCCCACAGTGCGGGACTCCCTCAGCACTGACCCTCCCACAGTGCGGGACTCCCTCAGCACTGACCCTCCCACAGTGCGACGCTCCCTCAGCACCGACCCTCCCACAGTGCGGGACTCCCTCAGCACCGACCCTCCCACAGTGCGGGACTCCCTCAGCACCGACCCTCCCACAGTGCGGGACTCCCTCAGCACCGACCCTCCCACAGTGCGGGACTCCCTCAGCACCGACCCTCCCACAGTGCGGGACTCCCTCAGCACTGACCCTCCCACAGTGCGGGACTCCCTCAGCACCGACCCTCCCACAGTGCGGGACTCCCTCAGCACCGACCCTCCCACAGTGCGGGACTCCCTCAGCACCGACCCTCCCACAGTGCGGGACTCCCTCAGCACCGACCCTCCCACAGTGCGGGACTCCCTCAGCACTGACCCTCCCACAGTGCGGGACTCCCTCAGCACCGACCCTCCCACAGTGCGGGACTCCCTCAGCACCGACCCTCCCACAGTGCGGGACTCCCTCAGCACCGACCCTCCCACAGTGCGGGACTCCCTCAGCACCGACCCTCCCACAGTGCGGGACTCCCTCAGCACCGACCCTCCCACAGTGCGGGACTCCCTCAGCACCGACCCTCCCACAGTGCGGGACTCCCTCAGCACTGACCCTCCCACAGTGCGGGACTCCCTCAGCACTGACCCTCCCACAGTGCGGGACTCCCTCAGCACTGACCCTCCCCACAGTGCGGGGCTCCCTCAGCACCGACCCTCCCCACAGTGCGGGACTCCCTCAGCACTGACCCTCCCCACAGTGCGGGACTCCCTCAGCACTGACCCTCCCCACAGTGCGGGACTCCCTCAGCACTGACCCTCCCACAGTGCGGGACTCCCTCAGCACTGACCCTCCCACAATGCGGGACTCCCTCAGCACTGACCCTCCCACAGTGCGGTGCTCCCTCAGCACTGACCCTCCCACAGTGCGGGTTTTGACCGCTGCCCAGATTTGTGAAGATGAGATAAATGAAAGAACAGGAAGACTGGGTGTAATTCAGACGTGTTTTATTTGGAAAGTAGTTATTCACACAGATTGTGTTGATAAAACAAGCAGCGATAGCTGGGAGGCCCAAACCCCTCTCATTTCACACCCTGATTTTCCATTCTCACTCCTCAGTTCATGGAAATTATTGGTTTGATGGATTCTGTGGAGTTTGCTGTTGTCTGCAGACATTTCCCTTGTTTTTGGACCCAGCCATTCAGATTCTAAAGCACAGAGTGCCCACTGCCCGCAGTGTCCACATCCGCATCATTCCCCCGCTCAATATATTACAGCAAGGACATCAGATTAAACCCTGTAAAATCCCCCAGACCTGCCCTGGTTAACGCCCCGAAAAGAAGATCCTTCACAGGAGACCGATGCGCAATCCCATACCCACACGCGCCAGGGGATATATCACAAAAGCTAAGCCGTCTATCAACCAGGGAGCTATCCATGCTCCAGCACCCAGAATCCCCAGAACTATCATCACCCAAGAGACACCGAACATAAAAGCTGTGATTATTATATACAGACTTCCTGCATCAAATGCAATCGCCATCAGGAACATCACCCAGTTCAATATGTATTTCTTGCGGTATTCACGACAGAACAAATCGACTTCAGATTTGATAGATTTCTCAAGTTCCTGCGTCTGATCCTCCTTTTCCCTTCCATTCCCGTCCACACTCCTTCCAAAATCAGCCAACAGCTCCTCGGCCTGGTTCTCCACTTCACGTCTCATAAAACCCAGACAGACCGTCATGTTTCCAAAGTAACGGTGTGGAGAACACTACCGAACAACACAAAACACAGGGTTAGATACAGAGTAAAGCTCCCTCTACACTGTCCCCCCATCAAACACTCCCAGGACAGGTACAGCACAGGGTTAGATACAGAGTAAAGCTCCCTCTACACTGTCCCCCCATCAAACACTCCCAGGACAGGGACAGCACGGGGTTAGATACAGAGTAAAGCTCCCTCTACACTGTCCCCCCATCAAACACTCCCAGGACAGGTACAGCACGGGGTTAGATACAGAGTAAAGCTCCCTCTACACTGTCCCCATCAAACACTCCCAGGACAGGTACAGCACAGGGTTAGATACAGAGTAAAGCTCCCTCTACACTGTCCCCCATCAAACACTCCCAGGACAGGTACAGCACGGGGTTAGATACAGAGTAAAGCTCCCTCTACACTGTCCCCCCATCAAACACTCCCAGGACAGGTACAGCACGGGGTTAGATACAGAGTAAAGCTCCCTCTACACTGTCCCCCCATCAAACACTCCCAGGACAGGTACAGCACGGGGCAAGATACAGAGTAAAGCTCCCTCTACACTGTCCCCCCATCAAACACTCCCAGGACAGGTACAGCACGGGGTTAGATACAGAGTAAAGCTCCCTCTACACTGTCCCCCCATCAAACACTCCCAGGACAGGTACAGCACGGGGTTAGATACAGAGTAAAGCTCCCTCTACACTGTCCCCATCAAACACTCCCAGGAAGGTACAGCATGGGGTTAGATACAAAGTAAAGCTCCCTCTACACTGTCCCCATCAAACACTCCCAGGACAGGTACAGCACGGGGTTAGATACAGAGTAAAGCTCCCTCTACACTGTCCCCATCAAACACTCCCAGGAAGGTACAGCATGGGGTTAGATACAAAGTAAAGCTCCCTCTACACTGTCCCCCCATCAAACAGTCCCAGGAAGGTACAGCATGGGGTTAGATACAAAGTAAAGCTCCCTCTACACTGTCCCCCCATCAAACACTCCCAGGAAGGTACAGCACGGGGTTAGATACAGAGTAAAGCTCCCTCTACACTGTCCCCCCATCAAACACTCCCAGGACAGGTACAGCACGGGGTTAGATACAGAGTAAAGCTCCCTCTACACTGTCCCCCATCAAACACTCCCAGGACAGGTACAGCACGGGGTTAGATACAGAGTAAAGCTCCCTCTACACTGTCCCCCATCAAACACTCCCAGGACAGGTACAGCACGGGGTTAGATACAGATTAAAGCTCCCTCTACACTGTCCCCCATCAAACACTCCCAGGACAGGTACAGCACGGGGTTAGATACAGAGTAAAGCTCCCTCTACACTGTCCCCCCATCAAACACTCCCAGGACAGATACAGCATGGGGTTAGATACAGAGTAAAGCTCCCTCTACACTGTCCCCCATCAAACACTCCCAGGACAGGTACAGCACGGGGTTAGATACAGAGTAAAGCTCCCTCTACACTGTCCCCCCCATCAAACACTCCCAGGACAGATACAGCATGGGGTTAGATACAGAGTAAAGCTCCCTCTACACTGTCCCCCCCATCAAACACTCCCAGGACAGATACAGCATGGGGTTAGATACAGAGTAAAGCTCCCTCTACACTGTCCCCCATCAAACACTCCCAGGACAGGTACAGCACGGGGTTAGATACAGAGTAAAGCTCCCTCTACACTGTCCCCCCCATCAAACACTCCCAGGACAGATACAGCATGGGGTTAGATACAGAGTAAAGCTCCCTCTACACTGTCCCCCCATCAAACACTCCCAGGACAGGTACAGCACGGGGTTAGATACAGAGTAAAGCTCCCTCTACACTGTCCCCCCATCAAACACTCCCAGGACAGGTACAGCGCGAGGTTAGATACAGAGTAAAGCTCCCTCTACACTGTCCCCCATCAAACACTCCCAGGACAGGTACAGCACGGGGTTAGATACAGAGTAAATCTCCCTCTACACTGTCCCCCCATCAAACACTCCCAGGACAGGTACAGCACGGGGTTAGATACAGAGTAAAGCTCCCTCTACACTGTCCCCCCATCAAACACTCCCAGGACAGGTACAGCACGGGGTTAGATACAGAGTAAAGCTCTCTGCACACAGCTCCATTCAAAACCACATTTGATTTTTAATTTAGCCTACCTTTTGCTCACAATATTGATGAAACTCTTCCAGCTTGACTTCTTTCAAATCCCAAACTGCACTCTCAAATAATCCCTGGTATTCGCGATTGAAGTCATCAAATACATTCCGCAATTGCTGGTCCAACTCTTGAACATATGAGGATTTTTCCCCCTCAGTCACTGTCAGCTGCTTTTGAAAATCATTCTTCAGCTCAGTGACTTTCTTCTCCAGAAGATCCTGCATTGCTCGTGGACTGGTCGTCAATCGTTGTGTAGAATCCTGTGTATCTCGCATCTGAAATAGAAAACAGAGTCAGTTACAGAGTGAAGCCCCACTAAACTGTCCCCATCAAACACTCCCAGGACAGGTACAGCACGGTGTTAGATACAGAGTAAAGCTCCCGCCACACTATCCCTCATCAAACACTCCCAGTTCAGGGATAGCACGGGGTTAGACAGCGATTAAAGCACCCTCTTCACTGCCCCGATCAAACACTCCCAGGACAGGTTCAGCACTGCGTTAGATGCAGAGTAAAGCTCCCTTGACACTGTCCCCAGCAAACACTCTCAAGGACAGGTACAGCACAGGGTTCGATACAGAATAAAGCTCCTTCTACACTGTCCCCCATCAAACACTCTGAAGACATGTACAGCACAGGGTGAGATATTGAGTAAAGCTCCCTCTACACTGTCCCCCATCAAACACTCCCAGGACAGGTACAGCACGGGGTTAGATACAGAGTAAAGCTCCCTCTACACTGTCCCCCATCAAACACTCCCAGGACAGGTACAGCACGGGGTTAGATACAGAGTAAAGCTCCCTCGACTCTGTCCCCCATCAAACACTCCCAGGACAGGTACAGCACGGGGTTAGATGCAGAGTAAAGCTCCCTCTACACTGTACCCCATCAAACACTCCCACGACAGGTACAGCACTGGGTTAGATGCAGAGTAAAGCTCCCTCTACACTGTCCCCCATCAAACACTCCCAACACAGGTCCAGCACTGGGGAGGATACAGAGTAAAGCTCCCTCTACACTGTCCCCCCATCAAACACTCCCAGGACAGGTACAGCACGGGGTTAGATACAGAGTAAAGCTCCCTCGACACTGTCCCCCCATCAAACACTCCCAGGACAGGTACAGCACGGGGTTAGATACAGAGTAAAGCTCCCTCTACACTGGCCCCCCATCAAACACTCCCAGGGCAGGTACAGCACATTTTTAGATACAGAGTAAAGCTCCCTCTGCACTGTCCCCCATCAATCCTTCCCAGGACAGTGCAGCACGGGGTTAGATACAGAGTAAATCTCCCTCTACACTGTCCCCCATCAAACACTCCCAGGACAGGTACAGCACGGGGTTAGATACAGAGTAAATCTCCCTCTACACTGTCCCCCATCAAACACTCCCAGGACAGGTACAGCACGGGTTTAGATACAGAGTAAAGCTCCCTCTACACTGTCCCCCCATCAAACACTCCCAGGACAGGTACAGCACGGCGTTAGATACAGAGTAAAGCACCCTCTACACTGTCCCCCCATCAAACACTCCCAAGACAGCTACAGTATTGGGTTAGATACAGAGTAATGTTCCCTCGACACTGTCCCCTCATCGAACACTCCCAGGACAGGTACAGCATGGGGTTGGATACTGAGTAAAGCTCCCTCTACACTGTCCCCATCAAACACTCCTAGGACAGGTACAGAACTGATGCTATACACTTTATACATCGATGACATTTTCTTCCTTTGGATTCATGGTGAACAGTCACTGAAACAACTATATGATGATATCAACAATTTCCACCCCACCATCAGACTCACCATGGACTATTCTCCGGAATCAGTTGCATTCTTGGACACACACACCTCCATCAAGGGTGGTCACCTCAGCACCTCACTGTACCGCAAGCCCACAGACAACCTCGCAATGCTCCACTTCTCCAGCTTCCACCTGAAACATGTTTAAGAAGCCATCGCCTCAGGACAAGACCTCCAGAAACACAGGATCTGCTCAGATGAGGAGGATCGCGACAGACACCTCCGGACGCTGAAAGATGCCCTCTTAAAAGCAGGATATGGCTCTCGATTCATCGATCCACAGTTCTGATGCGCCACAGCGAAAAACCGCACCAACCTCCTCATTAGACAAACATGGGATGTGGTGGACAGAGTACCCTTCATCGTCCAGTACTTCCCCGGAGCAGAGAAGCTACGACATCTTCTCCGGAGTCTTCAACATGTCATTGATGAAGACGAACATCTCGCCAGGGCCATCCCCACACCCCCACTTCTTGCCTTCAGACAACCACACAACCTCAAACAGACCATTGTCCTCAGCAAACTACCCAGCCTTCAGGAGAACAGTGACCACAACACCACACAACCCTGCCACAGCAACCTCTGTAAGACATGCCAGATCATCGACACGGATACCATCATCACACGTGAGAATACCATCCACCAGGTACACGGTAAATACTATTGCAACTCGGCCAACATTGTCTACCTGATACGCTGCAGGAAAGGATGTCCTGAAGCATGGTACATTGGGGAGACCATGCAGACGCTACGACAACGGATGAATGAACATCGCTCGACAGTCACCAGGCAAGACTGTTCCCTTCCTGTTGGCGAACACTTCAGTGGTCACGGGCATTCAGCCTCTGACCTTCGGGTAAGCATTCTCCAAGGCGGCCTTCACAACACACGACAGCGCAGAGTCGCTGAACAGAGACTGATAGCCAAGTTCCACACACATGAGGACGGCCTCACCCGGGATCTTGGGTTCATGTCACACTATCTGTAACCCCCGTGACTTGCCTGGGTTTGCTAAACCTCACTCACTGTACTGTCTGGAGACAATACACATCTCTTTAACCTGTGATCAGTGCTCCTTCCACTCACATTGTCGGCCACTTTAAGACTTGAACAGCAGGTTAGGTGTAAAGATTCGCATTCTAACCAGTAATCTGTAAACTGTCTGTGCTTTATATGCTCTGTCTGAGGCCAGAACTCTCCATTCACCTGACGAAGAGGGAAACCCCGACAGCTTGTGAGTCTATTATCAAATAAATCGGTGGCACTTAAACCTGGTGTTGTCAGACTTCTTACTGTGTTTACCCCAGTCCAACACCGGCATCTCCACATCAAACACTCCCAGGACAGGTACAGCACGGGGTTAGATACAGAGTAAAGCTCCCTCTACACTGTCCCCCATCAAACACTCCCAGGACAGGTACAGCACGGGGTTAGATACAGAGTAAAGCTCCCTTTAGAATATCCCAGTACTAAAACACTGATCTGAATATAAAGTACCGTCTGATTGAAGAAATTCTGAAACTCCGCTAGTTTCTGCTGCTTCAGGCATTCAATCAGAGAATTGAACATGGGTGTGAAACTCTGAATCCAGGTCTCCATCTGAGACACAAGTTCTGCCTTGAGTTTCGAAATCTCCGGTTCCATCTCGCCCGCACTTTCACCCAGAGATCGACGAAAATTATCAAGTAGCTGCTTGGATTTGGTTTCCAAAGGTTTCCTCATCAAATTTGGAGTGTTCGTAATTGAGTTTGATTCAGTGTTCATACATTGTACCTGAAATTAGATACAGCGCGGGGTTAGATACAGAGTAAAGCTCCCTCTACACTGTCCCCCCATCAAACACTCCCAGGACAGGTACAGCACGGGATTAGATACAGAGTAAAGCTTCCTCTACACTGTCCCCCCGTCAAACACTCCCAGGACAGGTACAGCACGGGGTTAGATACAGAGTAAAGCTCCCTCTGCACTGTCCCCCCATCAAACACTCCCAGGACAGGTACAGCACAGGGTTAGATACAGAGTAAAACTCCCTCTGCGCAGCTTCGGAAAAGCAGCTGCCATAATCAAGGACACCGCAATGCACCCCTTTAAACTAATTAGTTGAATAAATCAATCTGTGAATAACTAATAAACTAATTAGGGCTTTAAACTAATTCGTTGGGGGCAAGGTGCAGGGGTGGGTGAAATTACAAAATCTAAAGTAAAGGAGAGGTTACGTGTGCAGGTTAATGTTGAGGATGTTTCACTAATAAAAGGAGTAGGGGGCATGAGGGAGATTAGTAGCGTTTCTGCAAATAAGGTTCAGATAAAGGCTGGTGTGAAGACACTTTACCTGAATGCACAAAGCATTCGGAACAAAGTGAATGAGCTGATGGCGCAGCTCAGCATAAATGGATATGATCGTGTGGCCATTACGGAAATGTGTTTGCAGTGTGACTGGGACTGGGAACTGAATATCCAGGGGTATCGTGTTTAGGAAGGATAGAGGGGAGGAAAAAGGGGGTGGGGTAGCTCTGTTAGTTAAGGATAATATCAGGGCGGTAGTAAGGGAAGATCTCGGCTCCAAAGAGCAAAACTTTGTGGGTGGAGATAAGGAATATTAAGGGGAGGAAGACACTGGTGGGTGTGGTCTATAGGCCCCCAAATAATAACTTTGAGGTGGGGCGGGCTATAAACAAGCAAATAATTGATGCGTGCAGAGACGGAACGGTGATAATTATGGGGGATTTTAATCTGCATATTGATTGGATGACCCAAGTCGGACGGGGTGGACTTGAGGAAGAGTTCTCGGAACGCTGTCGGGATAGTTTCCTCGAACAGTATGTGACGGAACCTATGAGGGAATGAGCTATCTTAGATCTGGTACTGTTACTGAGGAAGGTAAAATTAGGGATCTTCTTGTGAGGGATCCTCTCGGGACAAGTGATCATAGTATGATTGAATTTCTGATGCAGATGGAGGGTGAGAAAATAGGTCCCAAACCTGTGTCCTGTGTTTGAAGAGAGGGGAGTACGATAGGATGAGAGCAGAATTGGCGAATGTAGATTGGGGGCGCAGATTGAGGAACAGAGGAGGATTTTTAAGGAGATCTTTTTCGATGCTCAGCAGAAATATATTCCGATGGTGAAGAAGGACTGTAGAAGAAGAGATAACCAGCCATGGTTATCGAAGGAAATAAAGGAGAGTTGTAAATTAAAAGCTGATGCGTACAGAGTGGCTAAAAATAGTGGGCAATTAGAAGATTGGGAAAGATTTAAAAAACAACAAAGAATGACTCAGAAAGCAATAAAGAAAGGAAAGATAGTAATGAAGCTAAACTAGCTCTAAATATAAAAAATGATAGTAAAAGTTTTTACAAATATATAAAGAAGAGGAGACTGGCTCGAGTGAATGTTGGACCCTTGGAGGACCAGAGGGGGGATTTAGCGGTGGGTAACAAGGAAATGGCTGAGGCTTTAAATAAGTTTTTTGTGTCGGTCTTCACAGAGGAGGACACAAATAGTTTGCCGAATATTAAAGACAGAAGGATGGTAAGAGATGAGGTCCTTAATGCGATTACTGTCACTAGAGAGGTAGTGCTTGATAGACTAACGGGACTGAAGGTGGACAAGTCCCCGGGACCGGATGGAATGCATCCCAGGGTTCTGAAAGAAATGGAAGAGGTGATAGCAGATCTTTATGCTGCTGTTTAAAAAAGGTAGCAGGCAAAAGGCAGGAAATTATAGGCCGGTTAGTTTAACGTCTGTTGTAGGAAAAATGCTTGAATCCGTCATTAAAGAAGAAATAGCGAGGCACCTTGAGGAGAATTGTTTGATAGAGCAGACGCAGCATGGATTTGTTAAGGGGAAGTCGTGTTTGACGAATTTATTGGATTTCTATGAGGATGTGACTAGTGCGGTAGACAGAGGGGAACCGGTGGATGTGGTGTTTTTAGATTTCCAGAAGGCGTTTGATAAGGTGCCGCACAAAAGGTTGTTACAGAAGGTTAGGGTGCATGGAGTTGGGGGTAAGGTGTTAGCGTGGATAGAGGATTGGTTGTCTAATAGGAGTCATGATGTGGATATGCCGGTGTTGGACTGGGATAAACACAGTAAAAAGTCTGAAACACCAGGTTTAAGTCCAACTGATTTTAAGTCCAACGGCCTTCACGACACTCGACAGCGCAGAGTCGCTGAGCAGAGACTGATAGCCAAGTTCCACACACATGAGGACGGTCTCAACCTGGATCTTGGGTTCATGTCGCACTATCTGTAACCCCTGTGACTTGCCTGGGTTTGCTAAACCTCACTTACTGTACTGTCTGGAGACAATACACATCTCTTTAACCTGTGATCAGTGCTCCTTCCACTCACATTGTCGGCCACTTTAAGACTTGAACAGCAGGTTAGGTGTAAAGATTCGCATTCGAATCAGTAATCTGTAAACTGTCTGTGCTTTATATGCTCTGTCTGAGGCCAGAACTCTCCATTCACCTGACCAAGAGGGTAGCCTCAAAAGCTTGTGAATTTACTATCAAATAAATCGGTTGGACTTAAACCTGGTGTTGTCAGACTTTTTACTGTGTCTAATAGGAGGCAGAGAGTGGGGGTTAATGGGTGCTATTCTGGTTGGCGGTTGGTGACTAGTGGAGTGCCGCAGGGATCGGTGCTGGGGCCTCAACTGTTTACCATTTATATAGATGATCTGGAGGAGGGGGCTGAGTGTAGGGTGACAAAACTTGCTGATGACACAAAGATGAGTGGAAAAGCAAATTGTGCGGAGGGTGTGGAAAGTCTGCAGAGGGATCTGGATAGGCTGAGCAAGTGGGTGAGGACCTGGCAGATGGAGTATAATGTTAGCAAGTGTGAGGTTATCCACTTTGGTAGAAATAATAGTCGGAGGGATTATTATTTAAATGGTGAAAAGCTGCAGCATGCTACGGTGCAGAGGGACCTGGGGGTCCTAGTGCATGAATCGCAAACACCCAGTCTGCAGGTGCAGCAGGTGGTCAGGAAGGCGAATGGGATGCTGGCCTTTATAGCGAGGGGGATAGAATATAAAAGTAGGGAGGTCTCGCTGCAACTGTACAGGGCACTGGTGAGGCCGCAGCTGGAGTACTGTGTGCAGTTTTGGTTGCCGCACTTGCGGAAGGTTCTATTGGCCTTGGAGGGAGTGCAGAGGAGGTTCACTCGGCTGATACCGGAGATGAGGGGGTTGGACTATGAAGAGAGACTGAATAGACTGGGTCTGTACTCGTTGGAGTTTAGAAGGATGAGGGGGGATCTTATAGAGACGTATAAGATAATGAAGGGGATGGATAGGGTAGAGGTAGAGAGATTCCTCCCACTTAGAAAGGACAGCAGGACTAGAGGGCACAGCCTCAAGATAAGGCAGGGGGGGCAGTTTAGATCTGAGTTGAGGAGGAACTTCTTCACTCAAAGGGTGGTGAATCTCTGGAATTCTCTGCCTGTTGAAGTGGTGGAGGCTGCCTCGCTGAATATATTTAAGTTCCGGGTAGATAGGTTTCTGATAGACAGGGGAATTAAGGGTTATGGGGAGAGGGCGGGAAAGTGGAACTGATCCACTTCAGATCTTATTGAATGGCGGGGCAGGCTCGAAGGGCTAGATGGCCGACTCCTGCTCCTATTTCTTATGTTCTTAATTGTGCCAGGAGCCAGTGAATCCATCGAGGAAGAATCCATGATGAAGATTTAACACTGGACAGTGTTGTAACATTTCTGTCCTTTGAGCTAATCTTCTGTACTCCGAAAGTGAAACTGTATTCAGCCCAGAACAAAAAAACAAGCAGGAGAAAACATCAGCTGGGGTTTCCAGCCGCGCTCTGCTTCTGCCCAGCTTTAATCAGTTGAAGCAAAGTGACAACATCCTCATGTTCTCCAAAGTTAGAAGAAGAATCTGCTTCTTAAGAGCTACCAGCTCATTGAGGAGGCTTCAGTCTGATCCATGTCCAACTCTCTGTTCCACAATTCTAAAACAATGCTTAAAGTTTATTTATTAGTGTCACAAGTAGGCTCACATTAACACTGCAGTGAAGTTGCTGTGAAAATCCCTCAGTCACCACACTGCTGTTCGGATACGCTGAGGGAGCATTTAGCACGGCCAATGTACCTTACAGCACGTCTTTCGAATTGTGGGAGGAAATCGGAGCACCAGGAGGTTCACAGTGATCCCGGGGAATTGAACCCGTGTCCCTGGCGCTGTGAGGCAGTAGTGCTAACCCACTGTGTCGCCGTGCTGTGCCCTTCTCTCTCTCTCTCTTCTCCCTCTCTCCGTCAGTCTCCGACAGCTCAGGCAGTTGGAATGCCAGAAGTCAGATAAGTTCAGAGTGTCAATCGAGACAGAGAGAGACGAAGAAATCATTCTCTCATCAATCTCCCTGCTCCACCCCTATCCCTCTGTCTCTAAGTCATGTTTAAAGTTTATTTATTAGTGTCACAAATAGGCTTACATTAACACTGCAATGAAGTTACTGTGAAAATCCCCCAATTGCCACTCTCCGGTGTCTGTTCGGGTTACACTGAGGGAGAATTTAGCACGGCTGACGCACCCTAACCCACACATCATTGGACTGTGGGATGAATATTTTTCGTCGGTATTCACGCAGGAAAAAGTCAATGTAGTCGAGGAGAATACTGAGATACAGGCTTTTAGACTAGACAGGATTGAGGTACTTAAGGAGGAGGTGTTAGTAATTCTTGAGAGTGTGAAAATAGATAAGTCCCCTGAGCCGGATGGGATTTACCCTAGGATTCTCTGGGAGGCTAGGGAGGAGATTGCAGAGCGTTTGGCTTTGATCTTCATCTCGTGATTGTCCACAGGTATAGTGCCGGAAGACTGGAGAATAGCAAATGTTGTCCCCTTGTTCAAGAAGGGGAGTAGAGACCATCCTGGGAATTATAGACTGGTGAGCCTTACATCTGTTGTGGGCAAAGTTTTGGAAAGAATTATAAGGGATAGGATTTATAATCATCTAGAGAGAAATAAATTGATTAGGGATAGTCAACACGGTTTTGTGAAGGGTAGGTCATGCCTCACAAACCTTACTGAATTTTTTGAAAAGGTGACCAAAGAGGTGGATAAGGGTAAGGCAGTTGATGTGGTTTATATGGATTTTAGCAAAGCGTTTGATAAGGTTCCCCATGGTAGGCTACTGCAGAAAATGCAGATGCATGGGATTGAGGGTGATTTAGCAGTTTGGATCAGGAATTGGCTAGCTGATAGAAGACAGAGGGTGGTGTTTGATGGGAAATATTCAA